>NC_092025.1:516308-571308 GCF_042242105.1 Pempheris klunzingeri | reverse complement strand
TACAGATTAGCTTATCATGTTTTGTGATCATCACTCAAAGTGTTATCATGGAACAGTTCAGGGCTGTAAAAACATTGATTTACACACTAATACAGCAGAAGAAATAGAAGAACTAAAACTAGAAGTACGGCCTGTTTTATTCCAACTCGTCTATGTGCACCTGTAATTCACAGACAATGTTAATAATTCACTGTTTCAAAGACATTTTTCATTCAGAGTGGTTCTCTCAGCTTGTCTCTACATGGTACATGATGAATACACTCATGTCGCTGTGAATAAACAGGCTCAGTGTTTCCTCACTGACTCCAGCTACATGAGGTCAAATCATCCGGTGCTTCCAGAGATCAGAGAACAGCCAAAAAACGACAGACACCAGTCTGTGAAGCACATCTTTGTTTCCCTTCTCTCCAAACCCATCAATCATCTCGTGACACCTCAGGTTCAGCCGATGAGCCTCTGGAGGAGCCTGACCCCCCCGGGCTGAGGAGCAGACGCCATCATTTAGAAAAGGAATTGAAATCCTTCAACATGACGAGCTGCTCTCGGTTCTGTTGCTTCTCTCTAGTCTGCAGAGGAGAGGAAGTTTTGTCAGCCTTATGAAACACACTCACACACACACACACACACTCGTACTGCTGTGTGTGTGTGTGTGTGTGTGTGTGTGTGTGTGTCCTGTTGATAATGTCCATCCCCTTACTTCCCTATCTTAATCCCCCTCAGATAGAGCACATTTCCATTTCCAGACTGAGTCGAAGGAACTTCCACTTGCTTTTTCCCCTTTTAACAGAGGTCAGCGAGCAGCCAACACTTTGTTTTCTCATGTAAGACTTTCCCCTCAGCTTACAGCCTTGACACTTCCAAATAAGGGCAAAAGCCGTAGCTGTTAGCACCAGTGAGGCCGTGACAGACGGGCCTGTGCCTCCCTGTGTGTGTGTGTGAAAATGGAAGGCAGGCTTGGCTTGGCCTCGCCCGGATGCTGGTTTCGACGCTTGACGTGTAGAGGAGAGCGCCTGGGCGGAACAGAGGGCCTTCCTGACAACGCCTGTGGTCGTGGAAGTCTTGCCGCACTGAGTTCTCGGTTTTGTTTTTAGTTTGCAGCTCTCATGAAATGACTTCACCCACATGTAGTCAGACAGAGGAGGCTCAAATCACACAAGAGAAAAACTGCCCTTCAGTCTGACGCTGTTTTGGGCTGCAGAGGCTGCAGAAACTGAACAATGAAACGATGGCACACTCGTCCACACACACTCGTCCACACACACTCATCCACACACTCGTCCACACACTCGTCCACACACACTCGTCCACACACACACTCGTCCACACACTCGTCCACACACTCGTCCACACACACTCGTCCACACACACTCGTCCACACACACTCATGCTCTGAGCTCTGCGTCGACTTGCAAACCCACACGGAGGCCCAGAGGCTGACACGTGCGGTTTATATCTCATTTGATTATAAACTGTCTCTAACCGCTGCAGGTAGATTCTCACTTCAGGAAGTCTCTGTTCCGCTTGTGATGGAAAGAATGAGAAAGACTGAACGCTCCTCATATTTGAATAATAGCGATATTTCATTTGTAGGTTTTTCACTTCAGTTTTTGAGTTCTAGTCAAAGCTTCAGACATCATTAATTCAACAGACTGCAGCACAGTGAGTTTCATATTGTAAAAGAAAAAAGGAGACGTGGGTCTTCGCCTGCCAAAGCTGTCAGACCTCCAGGCACCTGGCAGACGGCACGCTGGGCATCAGATTAAAGAGTGACCGTCGGCCTGTGGGGGCCCTCCGACCGGGCTGAGAGGCATTTGTTAAAGGTCACCCTGAGTTTCACTAGAATGAACTTAAGATGGCTGGGGTGAAGGTATCCCAGCATGCTCTGGGCGCAGGATGAAGAAACTGTCCTGTCGGTCATTCAGTCGTTCTGTGACAACGTCCAGTGTCACTGAGCCAACCTGTGTGAGTTTAGCAGATTCACAGTAGTCTGTCCTCTTCACCTCCGCAGTGATTCTCCTCTTCAGACGGCGTCCATGATAAACTTTATTTACACAGCGTCCCCGAACAAATGTATTCTGAACACCTTCACATTGTTGGACTCCTGAATCGTGTTAGTTTAGTTTGGTCTGGAGCTGCTCTGTATGGAAGCATCCTGACATAACGTGTGCTATGAACTGGTGCTATATGAAGACTGACTGACTGACTGACTGACTGACTGACTGACTGACTGACATTAGTAAAGTGAGATCAGTTAGTTTAGAGTTGTTGTCAGCACACATGATGGTGAAGCTTGCCAGAAGTTGTGTGAACATTACCATGGAAACGCAGTATTAGTATTAGATAACACAGTATCCTCATTGACTCACTCATCATGAACTTATTAAAAAGTCTCCTCCTGTCCGTTATACAGCAGCAGTGACTGTAAACAGAATCACAGCAAATCATTTAACAATTGCTGAATGATCCATTGTTCTTTGGTTAGATTATTTTAGAGCCCTATAAATTTGGGTAACCACTTGGCGTCTTTATGGGAGCTGGTTTCTCCATCAGTTATGTGCTCTGGAGCATCACTGCTGCCAGTAAATGAGCCTCGGTGACGTGTGAGCACAGATAACTGCACATGTGTGCAAACCGCTGCACGACTGTTTCCACTAGACAGGATAACTCACATGCTGCCTGTAGCCAGTGTGCCACTAATGCACATCCTGCAGTGAGACGCAGGCGCTGCGTTTAATGCCTTGTATTCTGTCACATGACCTACTTACACATGTTTGTATCTTTCATACATCAGATAAGAAGCGATGATGATATGGACTCAAAGAATAGATGCAGAGAAACGTTTGCTCTGTGCTCATTACGGCCAAAGATCCGTCCAGCTCCTGGTGTGTGTTGCACGTCACTTCACCTCTTCTCCATCTTTCCCTCCATGATCCAGTGTCTCAACGTTTCAGTGAGATGTGAAACTGGGACACTTTTCCTGTGTATCATCTTACAGAAACCTTTTTTACACTGAGTGCACCTCGTGTTAGTTCACTGACTCTTGACTCCCAGCTGGGAAGAAAGCTTCATTCACTTTTCTGGTGACAAATTAAGTCATGAGCTCTTTGAGTCCTTCTGCGCTCCTCATCTTGGTTTATTATTATTTAATCCTCTGACTGGTACTATGATGGAGGACCTTGAGATAAAACCGTCAAACCAGAACCTCTGAGTGAGTGAGTGAGTGAGTGTTGCCTCTGCAGCAAAGTATCAGCACCAGATGTCTAATGAGACAACAGCAGGAGCCCGTGGTGTGAACGACCCCCTTCCTGGTCCCTCAGCCAATACAGAAATACTGTTTCCTCAACAGTGATTTAAACCAAGAGTGCTGCAGCTCAGCAGCTCATACCCACGGGATGTTACCGTACCATGACACAGTAGCAGTGACTGCAACCGGGAAACACTTAACATTTACCTGAACTAACTACTAATGTTTCTATGAGCACAGGCGACAGTCATGGAAGTAGATTCCCACCACGGGTAATGTTTGGTACTGCATCGGAGGCCAGTACTCAGGAAAAAGCACCATCTTGTGGCCCAGGTCAGAAGGTACAGGGCTGGTAGAGCAGCACAAACTCTGGTCACTGAATCTGTGAATCCGGCCGTCTCTGCAGCTTACAGACACACGGGAATGAAAAAATAAACAGTGATTTTATGACAATCACTCACATTTCTTATTTAAAAAAGACCTTTATTTTTTGCAGTTATTCAAAGAATAAGCAGCCATGCTAATCACAATAAAAGAACAAATCTTGAACAGTTGGAGGACAGCTCCATAAAACATCACACACACGGTCCTGGTGCTGCAGGAGGACACCGCTCCGGTTTATGTCTTCACTGCCGTGTCTCTGGATTTGTAGATCACTCCTCTGCTTTTCAGTTCTCTCACCACACCTTCACGTGAGGAGAAAACAAACAGCAGGTGAGTAAAGGTAAATGTAAACCTCGACAGGAAGCCAAACATTTCCTCTCTGAGCGTGAGAGACTTGCTCCACTTAGATGAAGGGTACCTGGAGGTAGTCTGCCTGTCACAGACACTGCATATACACCTGGCTTAAAGTTCCCTGTGGGATGGAAAGAACATATAGACATGTTATCCCTCACACCAGGAAACAGAGAATAAAACCACTGTGAGTGCAGGCCTCCATCCTTACCTATCCTCTGCCACTTGGCCACCCAGCTGTCCTCGGGACTCATCATGGCGATCACCCTGTGGACATGCAGACAGCATGGTGACAAACAGCCCAGTCCCCGTCCATCCCAGTCTTCTGAGTTAATCAGTGCTTACCCATCAAATGAGGAACTCGTGCATTCATACACCATCTCTCGGTTCCCCTTCATCTGCAGGTACGACTCACAGTTGTCACAGCCGTCGTATTCAAACTGGTCGATGGTCTACAAGAAGAAGATAAGTGGGTCAGTAATGGATGATGTGAATGCTGGTCGATGAAAACAGAGTCCAGACTGTCTGAAAGCTACAGTAAGACAAGAAGCCACCTGGTCCGCTGCTCTGCTAAAGGTCTTTACAATGAGGACTATGATGAATGTTCAAGTTCAGCCAAACAAACTATGATCACATGCGTCTCTGTAAACGGGAATAGACAAATAGATAAAGTCCCGTGAGTCTGTCGGTGGTGTTCGGTACATGAAGGCCATCATGGCAGCTTTACTGTGAATATTAGCTGTTTCTCTACTACAGCAGACTAACGCTGCGCAGAAAGCGGCTACATGTTGACAGAGAAGCTAGCTGGAGCGCGTCTTTCTCACAGTTCACGGCTTTTACCTTCACCAGAGAACAAAGGAGACAAGCTCGCAGATGGCGAAGGTCTTTGGGGACCGTTTCCAAAGCCATAATGCTAAATGTTTGGAGAAAAAAACACTTCAGTAACGGTGAAATATCAGACGGATTATTGTTTTCTGGATCTTCCCGTCGCTGGGAAATTACGTCACCGCCCGTGAGGACCTAGAGGAACACAAGCAGAGAGGTGACCCTACTGTTCGCCTGTCTAAAAATCTACATGTCCATACCATAATCTGCTGTTACAATGATTATGCTCCAATCGTTTTGTACAGTCAGAAATTTCCCATTTATCCCACTATGTCCAGAAACTTCTAAAGAACACATTAAGCAGTGTTTGTTATTTAACTGGTCACACATGCATGTGTTTCCTCTCTCTGGGGGATCCAGACCAGTGGAAACTATTTGGTTTAACCATAGAGCCTATGGTTTAAGATGGAGTCTAGGGTTTAACCATGATTTAACCATGGTCAAACCATAGACTCTATGGTTAAACCAAAAATGTTCCATTTTAGTTTAGTCCATATAATAGAAGTTCAGTTACAAAACCAAAGACATGTTGTGGATGAATGGACAGAGGAGTGTATGGATACTGGGCTGATGCTTATTTATGTCATCACACTGAGACCATATGATCAGAACTTTAATCCTTTTTGACTCTTTCTGGTTTTTCACTGTACTGCTGAATGTATTTTAAATGAACTTCCATTGTCTGTTTACTTATTTTTAATATTATTGTTCTAGATATTACTATCATCACATATTATCACTGCCGTGTCATATCACTAATTAGTTATCACCTGGACCAACTCATTTTTGTGTATATTTAAACTCTTATTATTGCACCTAAATCAGGTATTTATTGGTGGTTATCTGGCATCATAATAAACCACCAAACTGACCAACTCATAAAGCTGTTAAAGCTGTGAATTAATGCTATTCTTGGTTCATTCATGCTTGTATTTCTGTAGCTTTATACAATTCAAAAGTGTTGTCCAAACACATTTCAAATTAAATGATGTGCAGTTTACTTCACTACATTTTGGCAACGGTAATTGTGTTTTCTGGCAAGATCAGTTTCAGCTAAGAGGACAGGTCTTCCCCTAAATATTCCTAAGAGGTGAAGCCGTGCTCACCTGAGGAGTCACCGTTTTCACAGCAGAGATTGTGAAACATCGTAGCAGGAAATGAACAGGTGCACTTCATTCATTAAACTATGGCATACAATTGCACTGAAAATGATTCAACCACCACTGCAAACTAGGCGTCCTGGCATTTAACTTCCAGCTGTGATCAATGAACAACTCAGACTAGACTAATTTGAACAGTTCAACACAACCGATATTACAGGTGGTTTCTCCAAATTCAGCACCGAATGCACCTGTTATTGAGGACTGAGGTCTCAGAATTATCCACCCCCCTGAACACAAACCCTCATAAGAGCACTGATCTGCAAATGAGCCGCTGTCTCAGACGCACCTGACGTAACCAATCAAGGGCCTCATTAGGTCCATCAGGTGTGCTGGAGATAAAACGCATCCAATGGCGGGACTGGCCGGGGGTTCGTTCACAGCGACGTTTGGTTTCATGATGGACAAATGGGTCCAAAGAACTGTTCAAGATTATTGATCAGTGCACAAACAAGGAAAAGGATCCAAAAAGAGTTCAACGCTAAAGGCTACACTTCCTGGACGTGGCAGAAAGAGGAAGTTATCAACGGCTGCCACCAGATTTCTGAGGAGGCAGGAGGACAAAAACCCTCAAGAGACTGTCAAAGAGCTGCAGGCAGCAGGCACTGAGCTCCTACAGTAACACACTGAACACTGAAGGACACCTCCACTGACCCAAAAGCACAAAACAAGTTGGCACTAATATGCTGAAACCATGTAAATAAGCCACAGAAGTTTTGGGATTCTGTTCTGTGGAGCGACAAAACAAAAGTGGAACTTTTCAGGTCAGTGGCTCAGCGGTATGTCTGGAGGAGGAAGAATGAGGCAGACGCTGAAAAGAACACCCTGCCTGCAGTGAAGCGTGGCGGGGGCTCCGTGACGCTCTGGAGCTGCTCTGCTTCTTCTGGCACTGGAAACCTGCAGCGTTATGAGGGAAAGGTGGATTCAATCAAGTGTCAGGAAATCTTAGGAGAAAACATCAGGTCGTCTGTGAGGAAGCTGAAGCTTGTGTATCATTAGACCTTCCAACGGGACAATGATCCCAAGAAAACCTCAAAGTCCACCAAGGCTTCAGAGAAAGTCCTGGAAGATACTAGAGTGGCCCTCACTGTCGCCCGACTTGAATCCCACAGAAGGTCTGTGGTGGGATGAGAAGAAGGTGGTGAAGAAGGTGTTTACAGCGAACAAACCAGAGAACATTAGAGGGCTGTTGGCCGTGAGGAACGGGCTCAGATTCAGACCCTGGTGTCTGGATATGCATCATGAAATGGAAGAGACCAAATGATAAATGGATAAATCACTACCTTTTTTTGATAAACTTGGGTTATTTAAACTTTTTCAAATATGGGACCTATAGCTAATTTTTTGTACTTGTCCTATACCTGAGAACTTAAATTTTATATAATATTAGACTCTGCTGACTCTACTGCATTTGTTGGGTTATTGTTAATAACTGGCAATAATTTAAAGCTTTAAAAATGTGGTGAAAAGATGGTGTCCTCCTGGAATCAGCCCACTAATGTGCTCCTGCCTCCGCGCTGTCCAGCTGAGGGGACGGTTCCTCCTGACGGCCGCCATCTTTGACCGGAGTCTGACGGTCAAACCTCCAACGGCCCCAACGGCTAGGGAACCTAACGGCTGGAGCGGGGTCATCTTGGACGATCCAGGCACGGTCAGTACTTACCACGGTGTTTCTTCTTGGTGTAGCATGAGCCTAAAATACAAGACAACACGGAGAGAAGTTCAAGCAACATTTTAACTAAAAGTTTCTGCGAGAAAGTAAAGCGAACACAGAGGAGTTCTCTGGTGAGCTAAGGCTAGCTAAGGCTAGCCTAGCGCTAGCTAAGGCTAGCCTTAGCTAGCGCTAGGCTAGCTAAGGCTAACCGCCAGTTAAAGCTCATGCTAGCAGTTTCAGGTCGGCTAACTTGAGTAAAGGTGGGAATTTAATGTGTAAGTTAACATTAGACGTTTTAGTGGTGCTGTGCTAATTTAATGGGGTTTTAACAATTAGTTATACATCCAGAGTAATGTTTTTTTGTGTGTGCAATATTAGCTGAGTTAGCAAGCTGTTACCGTTAGCCTGTTTCTTAACCATATAACTGGTAGTCAAGGTGTTACAATATGATGGCTCTTTACCTTAAATAGTTAGTCAGGTTAGCTAGTTAACTGACTGTGGCCTGACCTTCAGCTGAGGTGTGAAGTCTTGTGTTGTCAAGCCCTAACCTCCAGTAACCATCTGTTTCCCTCCCTAGAGGCTAAAGCATGGATGACAGCTCGCTGCCCGACAGCATCAACCCCAATAACTTTCCTGCCAAGCTGTGGCGTTTGGTGAACAACCCGGCGTACAAAGCCATCAGCTGGGACGGCCTCGGCGAGGCCATCGTCATTAACCAGCCCCTCTTCGAGAGGCAGGTCCTGTCTCCCAGCGCCAGCCCGTCAGACAACATGGACGCCTTCAAAACCACCAACTTCTCGAGCTTCGTCCGTCAGCTCAACCTGTACGGCTTCAGGAAGCCAGATTCAGCCATTAGAGACAGCCACCACTCCACTGGGGACAGTGGCACATATCATCATTTTTACAACCCAAACTTCAAGCAAAACCATCCTGAGCTCGTGGTGAGTCTGAAGAGACTCACCGTCGACAATAAGGCCAAGCTGCAAGCGGGTCTGGACGTGACTTGTCGACCCCCGAGTCGATACCAGAGATTCATCGGAGGCAATGACGGCATGTTTAAAGGTGTGAAGGAGCAGCTGTGGTCAGAGGAAACCTACTGAAACATCACCATAAACCCTAAATATATTACTGTTCATCTAATAATTATTGTATCGCTGTCTAACACCTTGCTGACGTGCCTTTCTTTCTCCTGTTTGTGCAGGCAGTTCTAAGCTGCTTAGCCCCACACATCAGGAGTCAACTCATCCTTACTATCCAAACAAAGCCCAGGCCATGATGGCGCACAATGGAACCCCAGTCCCACCACGATACCTGATGAGGGGTCATGGTGCAGCACTTTCTCCTACTGTGTTTGCTTCGGACAAAGGGATGCCAGTATCTTTAAGCCACCACTACGCTGGGGTAGCCCCAAGCTCCAGTGCTGTGCACATTGAGAGTTTACTGGCCAGGGAAAACCATGGCAATCCAAATTTTACCAATTTTAATTTTCCTAATGCACCATTTCAGCCTGGCCTCTATTCCCCAGGTGAGCATGACATCAGTTAACCTGTGAGGAATATGGGTGGGACGAGTCATAAACCACTTGTTTCAATGTTTTATTTATTTTGTACATTGGTAGAAGAATACTTGAACTAAAATTTAATATACTGAAATGTGTGTTGATTAAACACATTTTATTAATTATGAAGTAAAAGTAGGCTTTACCCTCAGTAGCATCCCGACCCAGTGATCTAAAATATTATCTTTTGTCGTTTTTGAAGTTTGCCAGTGCTACCACACAAACCTTGTGGAGTCATCTATAACGGGTAGTGGGCTTCAGGCGGGGTCCTTCTCCCCCCTCAGTTATTTCCAGGTTGGTGAAATGGCTGGTTTTTGCGTCAGTGTTGTGCAACCAGTGACTCTGTTCACGGTGCATCTGTGATTGGTTGAGGAAGATGAATGTTCTTGCATGTATCTATTTCCCTTTATTTTTTTAGGCAAACTATCCTGTGAACATGTTCTGCTGTGCGGACAACAACCAGCACTCACACAACAAGGAAAACAAGGAGCTGAAAAAGTGCGACATTAACTTGGACACAATCTTCCAGATTGCAGACGAGGTGATGGAAACGGCGCCCAATAGCTGCCTGCTTAGAGTCGTGACCCCAGAGAAGCCAGGCTCGGCGTTGGTGCCGCCCCCCACCTCCTGTAACACCGTGCTGTGCGACACCCCTGCCAGCACCGTGAACGCCAACCCTTTGTATGCTGGACCCATTATAATGGCCGTGTCGGGCAACGTCGATCTGGCTCCATGTGGACAGAAGGAGGAATCTGTGGTTTCAGTACCTGAGCAAATGCCCGAAGATGCCATATCTGAGGTAACCCTCCACACTGTAGATCTACTGGAGGCATTTAGCTTTTGTAAAGGGAGGGGGCAGTGTCAGGAAAGGCTGGGGGAGGTCTGTCCAGCAGTAAATAAGTACCCATGCAGGCTGTTATACTTGATGGGAAATGTACAGTTACATAAGGGATGATGTACAGTGAGCTCTTGGGGTTCATTTTGTAATAATGTCCGTTGCTCGCTGTACATTATCCTGCTTATTGCACAGATTTGTACAAAAGAAATCAACATAGGACACAAAAAAAAAGACTGACCAGTCAGAATCAAGTGTTCAACAAAGCCGTGTAGTGAGGTTGGCTATTAGAGATTGTGAACAGCTCAGCAGAAGGCGTGGTCATTACTCGCTGTGGTTTCCTCTGTGCCCCGGCAAGGTCACCAGCGATGGTGCAGAGGTCATAGCCGTCGAGGTGGGCGACACCAGTCAGGCTTACAGCAGCAGCGGCAGCACAGGAAGTGCTCCAGACGTTTAGGTAAGACTTTCTGGAAGATTCAGGGAGCGTTCAGAATAAACCCAGTGGAAGGAAAGACATTAAAGATTAGTGTGTGTGTGTCTGCAGGTGATCTCTGACTGCTGGTTGTATTTCTCCCTCTAGATGTCAGCCTGTTGATTTGATTGGCATGTGACAGGGCGTCTTAACTCACTCCAGGATGTGACCGTGGTAATAGTTGTCACTATTACCACTGTATCATTTCAGTGATTCTTTATTGTGCCAACATGTGCCGCTGTGTTCTTATTTAAATCTGATTTAAAATCTCTTGCAGTAGTTTTCATAGTTTTTCTTAAATGTTGAAGAAACAACACATGGCTTGGAGTCAGGAAGAAGTAGAATGACTCGTGCCAAGGTACGTTTTTTTGAACAGTCTTGTCTAGCATGATTTTAATGGCTTGTGATGTTTTTAAAGAATTTTAAAGTGTGACTGATGTAGATTAACAGCAGTAAGGCTCCTCTAAACGTAGTCTCTCTGCATTCTACTTGCACGTGTACATTTTGACTTGGTGTGTTAATAATATATGTACAGCACAGTGACGACTTGTACCAAACTGCTGTAATGGGAAGAAAATAATAATAAATAACTATGAAAATATAATAATTGAACCAAACAGTGGCTGAGTGCTTTGTGATGGCATCACTTCAGAGGTGCAGTGTGTCTCCAAGGCTCGTTACGGTGCTGCAGATGTCATTAAAATAAAGTGAACTCTCTTGTGGACCGTGCAGCGGCCTGCTTTGAGACTTTCATCGTGTCTGTGTGCTGCAGGGGGGTCCACTAGAGGGCGCCACCCTCCGGGCTGTGTGCGGCGCTGCTCCGCCCTCAGGGGCTCGTGTGGCCTTCAGGTGCTGCTCGGAACATCCTCCTTCAGCTGTTCCTCTAACCGGGTTTAATTCTGTAACGTTGAAGTGGTTTGAGGTTTAAAACGGAGCCTACAACAGACAGCTGTTTGTCACCGGAGCCTGTAGTTCAGCATCAAGTTGTGGGAAAGGAGTAAATAAAAGTTATGACTTTCTACTTCGATCACAGCGTGATGATGGTGACTTAAACCCCCGTGACACCACTTACTACTCCGCTACGTGTAAACAACTCCATCCCTCCCTTAACACAGTTGTTCACGTGCACCGTGTCTGGAGAGCCCCAAACTCCGACCGGCCGTGAAGGCAGCAGGACAGCGAGCAGGTAGGCTGTCAATGGGATCCCGGGGGAGCGGGGACCGTCCGGGAGGTGCTCTGACGGGACGGTGTCACAGCCGCACACGGCGTCTGTCCTCCGGTGCAGCAGCCAGCGGAGCCCTGTCGGAGTGTGTCCCGCTGCTGTGCTCTGTGCGCCGTGTCTCCTCCGCTCCACTGCCCTGACACACCAGTCTTTCCCCTGGAGGCTCCCAGGAGGATCGGATCTAACTTCTCAGCTCGGGGGGGGGATACCCGCGTGTGTTTGCGTGGTTTAGATTTTATTTCTTTTATGGCAGCAGATGGTTTTGGGTGAAGACCGACTGTAGAGGATAAGTTGTCGGGTGTGAGTCAGAAGTCTCTCCGGTTTCGGCCCCACATTGATCCCAGTCAGCTCCCAGAGTTAATCATTAGAAACAGCGGCGCTCTCAAATCAACTTCTTCGAGGATTATTTTTCGCAACTCCTCGGCAGTAAAAGCCTTCCTCCGCCCGCTGGCTCCGCAGCACCGGCCAGCATGCCTCTGGACCGAGCGGCGGCCACCTGTAGCCCTGCCTTTGAAGCTCCAGTCGTCGCTCCGGTGCGTGTTTTGGTGGATTTATCCAGAAAGTGTGGCGCCCGCGGGACGAGCCATCCTCTGAGGCCGTCCGTCAGCATGTGAGAGCGGGGAGCGGTCACTCACTTCACCCGCTCATGGTCACGCTCGGCTCGGACGAAGATCGGAGGATACTACAGTTGGTCCCCGATGAGGACAGTGGTTGTGTGTGTGGTGACGAGCGGACAGTCGGTGCACACTTCAGGCTCCACACGGTGTTCCGCCGCCCACACAGCGCCCCTGGACACGGCTGCTTTTACTGCGGGGAGCTGCAGCGGGGCTCCATGCGGCCGCTGACCGGTGCCTTTCTGCTGCGCGTCCAGTTTGAACATTAACTCTGGTGCTTGATGGAAGTTTCAGGACAGTCACGCATGAGTTATGGTGGCAGCCCCCCAGCTTTAAAACTTTGGATCCTATCTGTTTGGCATTAGTCGCCGAGAGAAGAAGTGGGCCCTATACATATTTCCATACGTGTCCTGCGTTTTGTGTGCTTGCCTGCTTTGAAGTCCACCATGTGCGGCCGGGCCCCGCCGCCCCAGCCGAGGCCATGACCGTCCCCCAGCGGCGCCTGGCCGGGCTCTGGCCGTGGCTGCTCATGGCGGCCCTGCAGGTGGTGCTGGGCCAGCCGGGCCTGGAGTCGGAGCGGCCGGCCCTCCGAGCCGTCATCAAGGTGGCACTGCTGAACCACGAGCCCACGGGGAAGCCCATCACTCTGGAGGGGGTGTTCGTGGGAGGAAGCGCCGGCTACGCGGAGGGCAAACTCATGCAGGTAAGGTGCGAGGGTGACAGGAGCCTCCAGTGTCCCCCATCGGTCCCCTCCACTGAGAAGAGCAGGGGGGTGTTCAGCTGTGGCAGGGGCCAAAGGCCTCTCCTGGCCCCCCTGCTCAGTTAAAGCTGTGGGGGGTCGGGTGCCTTGCTCAGAGACACTTCAGCAGGTAGATGTGAGACTACTGAGCTGAGATGGTCCCACAGGTCATGACTGAGAACACTGAAGTGAAGTAGTGTCCTTCTGCACACCTGTACACACCTTTGATGATGTGAACACCTGCAGTGAGCATGGGGGGCTCACATGTTTCCAGGAGCTGGTCACAGCACCCCCGTCCTCCCCAGCACTCCCTCAGCATGAGGTGACACAGTATCTAGACTCCTTCAACAGCAGCAGTGACACACAGGTGTTACTGAGGTTAGTCTGTCTTATCCCTGGAAACGGGGCTGGGTTCTCCAGGTGGATCTCCTCTAAGGTGACAGCTGTGTTTTGCATTAACTATTTTTGGCATCTGATCCTCTTCCAGCATTTTTAATATCAAGGTGTGGCCGAGGACTGTTAAACAACGCAGCAGATCGTGTACACTACAGTTTATTAGGCTGAGCACAGCTGTGATCTAAGCAAAAGTGCTTCTTGTCCCATGTAGAAAACCCTGCAGATGTGAAGTATGTGCCCTGTCCAGCGTGCATATTTAGGATTCAGGGGTGGATTAGGGCTCCCGGGCCACAAAGCTCTGCTGTGTCAATTTATTTACCGTCTCCAAAGAAACGGGACGACAGATATGAGGCACTGTAGGATCTTGTCTCTTCTCACTCACCAGGCGTGGGAGGGTTTGTGAATGGCAAGCCAGATGCTGCAGTTTGCCATAATTGATAAGGATTTACACGGCTTCTCGGCAGAGAAAGCCCGGCATTAGACACGGTGAAAAGCCTCTGCTGTTCTCCTCTCTGGTTAAAACCGATTTGGCTTCAGTGTGTCTGTGTGGGATGTTGACAACATGTTGTGGACTCATATCACAGTGCAGCTGAGATCAAAGACACTTCCTGCTCTTTTCTCAGTCTTACTCCCACAAAACCTGGCAGGGTGTTAGTAGGTAGATCAATGAGAAGGTATGAGCAGCACACAGGACGCACCGGGCTGCTGTGCACATGCACAGAGCTCGATCAACATTAGAGAAGTGATACCCGAAGGTGTTCACCAGAGCCATGTTCAATTCTCCTGTTTTTAGATGTGCCACAGTTCCAATGGCGACGGCCTCATTCTCCGCTGATACGTCCCTATTTTTTCTTTTTGCTGGCTAAGAAGTCTGGACAGTTGGTTTTGCCGGTTGTCTCGTCTGCCCGAGTCAAAACCATCCATTGTGGTTCTGTCCAAGTTTAGGAAGGCATAGTTTTGTAAGGCTCTCTGTTCCCACAGTGCACAGAGGTGGTGTTATGCTGCAGGATGCTCTTTGTTGTAGCTTAGGCCTGTTCCAACAGGTCCTCGGTGCCTCTGCAGGCTGCCGTACGGTCCCACTTTCTGTTCTTGTCTTCTAGTCGATGGGGGGATGACGGCTGGAAAGGAGGCTGAGTTCCATAGATAGACATGTACATTTTTCTGCCTTTGTCCTTTTCCTGTCTTAGATTGTTCTCCCTCTCTCCTCTGTGTTAACACTGGCAAGGCTGAACACACCGTCATGACCACCAAGCCACTGTGGAAGATGCTTGTCTTCTGTGGAGTTTATTTCCTGTCTGGAGTTCAGAGAGCGTACTTTAGGAGTCTCTCACTACCCCAGATGTTACTCTGGACCACACTTAAGCATGACACCTACTGTTGATAAGCTCCAGTCACTAGCTGTCCTTCTTGGCCCACCTGAGCCTTGGGTTGTCTCGCTGTTTTATTAGAATTGGAGGAGGATCTCTAGAAAAGCAGCATCCGGTACTAGAAGTCCAAAGAAATCTAATTTACTTTATTTTTGTATCAGTCAGACTATAATGACAAGGATGAACCTTCCCTGTTGGGGGAACAGTATATACAGTATATGTATTCATGCCTGTTGGCAACAGTAAGCTTATTAGAGGGAGAACTGGAGCTCCTTTGTAAATCATCAGATCCTGTTTTGATTATATTTGCTAACACATGTAAGAAAAACCTCAAGAGAGGAGCGGAGACAGAAGGAGTTTCCCTCTGTGGATTCAAGTCATAAGACTTTGGTACGTATCTCCCTCTGATCTGTTAAACTGTGATCTCCCTGGAAGTATGCCCTGTCCTCTGAATGAACACGCTCATTGGAACACTGGCTGGGCTCTGGCCAGCACTATTTGGACAAATACAAGTGCTGAGGAATTTTGACTCTCTCCCCTTTTCTAAAATGAGGCTTACATTGTGAGCGGAGGAGAAGTGCAAAGGCTTCTGGGATACCTTTGAACTTGAGAGGATTGTCAGCTGTCCTCCGGCCCCCGTGAGAGAGTTGGAGTTTATCCTCCATCGGGCATTGTGCCCAATTAAAGGACATCGTAAAAGCTCCACCTATTTTCTCCTCGAGCCATCTTGACTTTCTTTTTTTCCTCACGCTGTGATTTTGGGTCTTTGTGCTTTGAAATGTTGCTTTGACCTTTGAGAGCTCCCGTAAATACATCAGCTATAATTAAGGCAGGCCGGCCAATTGAGTGAACACCAGTTAACTCTGCACCACTTCACATTCCTCCCCAGTGTCCCACAAGGTACTGAGTGCCGCCTCGTCTCTGCCTGAGCCCTCCGCCGTCCGGGCCCACTGTCTGCGCTCCCCCGGCTGGCCCTCAGCGCGGCCGTTTGGGAACGAGGGATGGGAGGGCGGAGGGGGCGCTCGGGGAGAACATCAAAGCGAGTCCAGTTCCGAACGTGAGCTGGGATGATTAAAAACCAGGACTGTTTACTCTGCGCTTCCCATATGGGCCCTCTCCACCCCCTCCCTCTAGATTTCCTGTCCATACTTCCTATCTCCCTGGATGAGATAACGGCCTGGCCAGGGCTCCTCGGGGCTCCACACTGTTGGAGGTGTTCTTCGTATACAAGGCACGACATGGTTTTTAAGAAGGTTTTCCTGAGCTGTGTGCAGGTGCAGGTGTTCCTCTCTGCTTTGGGGGGGTGCTCTTGGAGAATGGCTCTGACTCCTAATCCAAGCAGTTTCTGGAGGATCTGATAAATGAAGCAACAGGAAAGTGAATGAATTGCGACGTTGAAAGAAATGTCTTTGGAAGAGAAAGGACTAAATATAGGATTAGTGAGAGTGACATATCCCGTCTTGTGCTTTGCTCTCACTCTTATATTTTCCGTCATAGCGTCTGGTACGACCTCCAAGTACAAACCCACACCGATGCGCCCACAGAGGACTCGTGTGTCTTTTTATTGGAGCGTTGCAGCAGGCCTCGGCGCACATTCACCGCGCTCATGTCTGGCATGCAAAGCTCTGCCATGTCCACTGGTATGGACACCATATGAGACCTCAACATAAACAGCAGTAGAACCACGTCCCATCTGCCCCTCGGCGACACTGGCAGACCCATAAACGTACGAATGAAATCGCTCTAAGCTCACAATTTCCCCCTGCTTCGCCACAGCGCCTGATAAAAGGAGCGCTGACTTTTCTGTGATTAAGTGCTGTTTGTGTAGAGAGGACGGCCATTCAGGGACAAACGTCAGCTTTACGGCCAGCGTTTAACATGAGAGGCATGCTCAGCCGTGTCAATAAGGAGATTATTCACATTCCTGTACGTGGCTGCCTCGCACAGATCTGACGGGTTTGGATTTTATATTTTCACATGGTCATCAGTTCAGCCTGCCTGCTGTCGCTCCTCTATCGTCTCCCTCCTCCAGGGATCTGAGACTACACTTCCATCTTGCCTCTGGCTCTTGCCTCGACCAGACCCCCACGCGTGTCCAACCTATCAGACAAGCTCCGGACTAATGGTTTCTCCTGAGCAGGGATCTGCCAAAGCTGCAGCCTGCAGCACAGGAAGCAGGGGCTAGTGCCGTCCTGTCCACCCTCTTCCACAAGAGATGGCTGCTGAGATGTTTCTAAGGGCACTGGGAAGAAGGGAGAGGCAGGTAGGGGAAACATGGCAAATCTCTTAATCCTGCCGGCCCCCTTCTTTTTAAGTCATTAGACCAGGTCTGGAATTCATGAACGTTATACAACACATTCTTTTCTACTTTTCTTAGTTCTCCTCATGCAAATAACAAGAGAGAGTCTCTGTTCTCCACTACGCACTCTGCATTTGTGCACAACAGTCGCATACTTTGGTCCACGTTTTCTGCAGCTCACCCACCTAGAGCATGCAAACAAACACACACAGGCTGAGTGCACGCACACAAACGCAGTGCAGCATGGTAAAGGCATTACTACCGGACTTATCCTTGAAGCGGCCCACAGACAAGGTGGGTTGGAGAGGACGGACGAGGAAAAAAATAATGTCATGATTGAAGCGAGGGCTCGTCCTCCTACGCTGCTGTGTTTGTGCATGTGTTCTTTCTCACACACACTCCATTGATGGAAAGACTTGAAATGGCGCACACATAATCACACACTGAGATTAAATGTTAATGATACAGGCTTTGTCTCGCTCTTCTTTTTCAGAGCTTTTATTGTCTGTCCCTCAGAGAAACCACCAGGGCGCTGAAGGAGTAGCAAATGTACGCAGCTCTTTTAAGTTGTGCCATTATGTAGCCACGCATCCATTACAATGGAAAGGAGTGAGTCACCGCAGACCGAAAAAGAGCACATGCACGCACGCACACACACACACACACACACACACAGTGTGTTGGTTTTCCTTTGATGGCACCGTACCTGACTTAGGGCCAGGCAGGGGTCAGGGTGCTTTCAGGGTCAGCGGAATTCAATTATGTAAAATATCCAGGGTTAAACAGTTGAGAATGCTTTGGCATATTTGCATTCCCAGCAAGATGGTTATCTTGTGCAACCTTTCTGAATTTGTCCCGACAGTGCAGGTCAAGTGAAGCACCTGTCCTCAATCTTCCAGTTGAAACCGATCCACTGGGAGTACGGAGGAAAGCCTGCTGATCCGTAGCGGGCGTGGGGGCCAAGCTATCCCTTCCCCGGGGATCAAGGCCACATTCATACAGATTTACAGAGAACTGTGTGGCAGCAGATGACAATTGCTCCATAAGGAGTGGAGTTAATACGCTGCTGGTGGGGAAAGTTGCCTATGCATGCTTTGTTTTGGGCCCCAGGTGAAGGGTTATGATCACTGAAAGATGTAGCTTCATCACCTGCCACTGGTGTGGTGTTATATATATGTTATATATTCGTGGTGCTCAGAGGATGAATCGTAATGGCTTTGATGGTCCTGTAACACGTCATCCAGGAGGTTCAAGTTCTCTGGGAGATATCTCCACATGTAATACACAGACTAGCACAATGGCTGGCCCAGACATTGATGCTCCATAGGCGATGCATCTTAAAGAGTCTGGACAGTTATGCTAGCTTCAGATGGGTCATGTGCTCTTCTTTTAAGCCTGACGTCTTCATAGATCATCTGAGTGTCGACTCTATTGAGAAGTCGCTCAGTGATACCTCTGCCCCGCCTTTCCTGCTCCCGCTAACATCAAAGGCTCAGAAGCCTTTCCGCAGTTTTTCATTTCTCTGTTTGTCTCGCTCCTCTCTCCCACAGCGCTGCTTCGAATTCCTCCTCCTCACCTCCTCTCGTCTAACCAGCCCTCTCTTGTTTCTTGACAGCTCTTTAAAATGCTCGTAATTCATTGCATGTGCTTTAGTTTCAAGGACAAATATGGCTACGTGCACTCAAAAGGCAGGAAGCGCTTAGTTTGCTGAGAGGTTGGAGGAAAAGAGTCATCACCATACCACAGATAAATGCTCTCCGACAAACTCCCTCCCTCTCTCCGGCTCCCTGTGGCTCCTCCAATCACTTTTTTGCATGACTTTGTGCTGGCTGCTTTGGTAAATACAGCCACATTTGTCCCAGCAATGTAATTTCATACAACGTTGTTTGGTTCCTGTATGAGAAGGTCAAAGTTTCTGTACTACATGTTTATGACGGACAGGTTTGCATCAGAGCTGCCGAGTGCTACCGTTATAAAGTAGAATCTGCAGAGCAGCTTTCTGAGTGGAAGCACATTTTTTACTTTTCTGCTTGAACGCTTGGCTCAACGATCCGCAAGAAGAGGAGCTTTCACCTGTGTGGCTGTCTGATTCTTCCTGTGTGTGTGTGTGTGTGTGTGTGTGTGCAAGCATGAGTGAGTCTTTGTGAGTGTGTCCGGTGTGAGTGTGTGTGTGTGTGTGTGTGTGAGTGCTCAGGAGGCGGAGCTCCCATACTGAGATCATTTACCAAACTCTATTAAGCAGGATCAAAGTGACTTAGATCTTTCAGTGCTGCATGACTACAAAAGCCATATTGTAACCCCAGATCCAGGGAGATAACTCTGCTGACAAAAAATGCTTTATGTCTCCAAAAGTCACATGGTCACTTCCAAACAGTAACCAGCATGTCCTGCTTTTGACCCTTTTTTTGCTCTCTCCTCAGAAAGGCTTCAGTGTTAGCTCCCATAATGGTCCTCATACTTCCGTTCTTCATGCAGAGTTTGATTTCTTGAATTAGAGAAGCTGACAACAAATATTAGATGTTATTGTATACACTCAAAGAGTCTCATTTTAAAGAATTAAACTGCATTGTCAACCAGAAACACCATGATAATTCTAGAAATGTACAGCCAGAGAAGAGCATGCATTTTAAATGAGTACTTAAAATATAATTGTATAAAAGATGTATATGGTACTGTGCAAAAGTTTTAGTCAGGTGTGAAGAAATGCTGTAAAGTAAGAAAAAATGTCATTGTTTACAAAATGCAAAGTGAGCAAAGGAACAAAAATCTAACTCTTCATTCAGTCCCAGACAGACTGGATGATGTTGAGATCAGGGCTCTGTGGGGGCCACACCATCACTTCCAGGACTCCTTCTTCTTCTTTACGCTGAAGATAGTTCCTAACAACATTGGCTGCATGTTGGGCTCGTTGTCCTGCTGCAGAATAAATGTGGGGCCAATCAGACGCCTCCCTGATGGTACTGATGATGGATTAGTATCTGCCTGTATTTCTCAGCATCGAGGACACCATTAACTCTGACCTAATCCCAACTCCATTGGCAGAAATGCAGCCCCAAACTTGTAAGGAACCTCCTCCAGCTTCACTGTTGCCTGCAGACACTCATTATTGATCTGCTCTCCAGCTCTTCGGCGAACAAACCGCCTTCTGCTGCAGCCAAGTATTTCAGATTTGACTCATCGGTCCAGAGCACCTGCTGCCATTTTTCTGCACCACAGTTCCTTGGCCATGTTTGGCTTTTTGGCTTCCATGAAGACCACTTCTGGCCAGACTTCTCTGGACAGTAGATGGTGTACCTGGTCCCACTGGTTTCTGCTGGTTCTCAGCTGGTGGCACTGCTGGACATCTTCTGATTTCGAAGGGAAGTGAACATAATGTGCTGTGTCTTCACAACCTCACCTTGGCACCAGAGTTTGGCTGTTCCTCACCTGGTTTTAACCCTCCTACAGCTGTTTATGAAACTGATGATCATTAGCACCTGTTTGGTATAACTGGTTAATCACACGCCTGAATCTGATCCTACAAAATCCCTGACTGTGTGTAAGTGTACCTGGAAGAAGTGGTGCTGTTTTGAAGGCAAAGGTGGGTCACACCAAATATTGATTTGATTTACATTTTATTCTGGTCACTCACTTTGCATTTTGTAAATTGCTAAGAAATTGAAATGAGATTCTTCTATTTTTGAAAGCAGTCTTAGTTTACAGTGTCTCCACACCTGACTAAAACTTTGGCACAGTACTGTATATATTTTTGTATAAGGTTATGGCACAAGTAAAGGTTATGAAAAAGACTGATGCAGGTCTGGCCTACGTTTGGGTCCGATGACTACAGTATAATCTCATTCGTTCTGGAGCTGGCACAGTGCTGGTCCAGAAGGGAAAAAATGGATCAGGTATCGGCCTGTTGTGCCGAAGGGCACATCCCAGGTCCGTTCAACAGATCCATCCCAGAGTGTATGGAGGCTCTGGCCTAAATCTGGGCCCTGTGCCACCCATCATGGTTGTATAAGTGGTGTTGGTGCAGTAGTGTAGCCAGATAGATGTGTGTGTCCTCTTCAACATGGGATATACAGGAGCTAAGAAGTAAAACAGTAACAAAGCCACCAATACCAATTAATGCCCTTTTATGCAAAGGTTTAAGATGAATTTTTACGGAGGAGGTTTCCTAAACTGACCATTTATTGATGTGTCTTTTTATCCGTTTGAGTCCCACATATATGCTGGATTTGTAGTTATGGTGTTTTTTTAATGTGTGTTCCAGCAATACCATTTGTTTAATGAAAGTTTGTAAAGGATTTTGCTAAAAGATGTTGTCACTTGTTTGCCAATATTGGAACAATAAAGATAGAAGATGGCTCGTACGGCCAGGCTGATAAATTGATTATTTATAATGACTTATAATAAGAGCTAACAGCAAGTGCAGATTAATGCTACAATTCTTGGGGCAGAAAACTCTTGTTGAACAGACACTTAGCTAGAAATGCAGACGAGTAAGCAGTGCAGCTTACATAAATGAGATATTATGACAAACAGTAACCCTCCCTTGTGTGTAGGTAGGTAATTATACAAGAATGAGATATAAGAAGACATCAGAGCATCAGAGGCTTTTGTCTTGGAAGGACTCATCACGTGTTGTTTTTTAGAGTATTGTTCTCAAGTGAACCGGTCGTGCATCACAATTGGAAACCCTGTAAGGGGCTTGAAATAGGGTTGTGCTTTTCCCCTTCGTAGACTCTTGCTCGTTGACTGCTGTGTGAGTGGGAGGTGAATGATTGCTGTCTGTGAACATGGCTGATCATCATACATCCAGTCACATGCCTTCCAGCATGATAGATGGCTGTTCTCTCAGTTGGACTAAATAAAAGCTGCATGCTTTTGAGTCAGACAAAGGGTTAGTATGTCTGCCAGATAGATGTGTTTCACTGATGTGTTCATCTCCGTTCACCTGCAGGGAGAGTTTTCCTCTTCCCCTTCAGGGAGTTTTTGTTGCGAGTGCACTCTCAGGCCTGCAGAGACAAAGCCCCATGTGACTTGCTGAGAGATTTGAACTGGTGTCACATGACCTTGGACAGCACATGCACATATACATGCGCACACAAAGTTGCCCGTCTGTTCATTTGCATCCTTGTTAATGCTGCAGTATGGTGGTCCAGATCAAAGCCACACAAGTTCCACATGCTACGTAGGCTTTATGAGAGCTGGTCAAGCACTTAGTTTGTATGTGCAGCACAGATCCACTGGCACCTGAACCAGACGGGTCCAAATCCTATTCAGTCCAGGTGACCCGCTGCTAAGCCCTGCCCCCTTGTTGTTGTGGCCACAACAGAAAGGGGGCTTTGGGGCTGTTGCTTGATTGAGTAGTTGACTCAATATTAAAGTAACACTGTCAATTTTACTGTAAGTCAGTTAGTCAAACAACAGCACCCCTAGCATGACAGGCAGGGAGCTTGAAAGTTAAACATTGTTCATTTGCATATCCCTCCCACACAGTGATTATTCAAAAACTGTCTGGAAATCTGCAAAGTTTCCCGTTAAGGAGCAGCACTGTTCCTGACAGGACTTTATTCACTGTTACGGTTGTTAAAAAGCTTGAAAACCGTATATCTGTAACCTCTCGGGGTAACAAATATCACCTTTTCACCTCCCCCAGGCACTATGGCTAGCAAGGACTAGCTTGAAATCCACAAAACCAGCCTGAAAATGATGAAAATCTGAAACAGCTGCTATTTGACTGAGCTGGCCGATGCTACGCCATGCCTGCCCAGTCTGCATTTGAGGGGTGGGACTCAGCGAAGGGTTGGTTTGGTCGGGTAGGATCTCATTCTGCTGCCATGTTCTCGGGTCTGTCTGTCAATACGTCATCTACCTGAGTGGGTCTGAGGGAACTCTGCATCAGCACTGATCTCATGGTACATCATAATCACCACATTATTGACAGTGTAGCCTGCTAATATTTGTCCAGTGGAAAAATGGCCCAGGACTGTGGCACTGCATGCTTCAGAACAATGTTTTCAAAGGGCCTTTAGCCACTATAAGGCCATTTCAGAGCTCTATACTCTCTGGGCTCCACATACTTGGACATTTCCTTGAAACGCATGATAAGAGTGCTGCCACTAGCCGTTTGTCAGCCTCACCCCAGGTGGAATAACTGATTCAGCACGGCCATGTAGTGACCTTGTTGCACGTTCCAAAAACAACTAAACCCAAACTTGAGTGTGCCTGGTGTACTGTCCAACAGCCCTCAGGAGAGCACTGCGTATCTAGGAGACCCATTCCAATTGGCCATGACCTCCTGACTGGCTGCTCCTAATTAGAAGCAGTCCCTCACAGTGCCTCCCTCTCTTGTCCAAAGTAAATACCTTGGCACCCAGCAGGAATGCTGACAGTCTGCTGTTTAGGGTGCTCTGAGAGAGGCTTGGACAGTCACTGACTCCCCTCATGTTTAACCCTCTGGAGTGTGCAGTGCACAGCCAACACTAACAACTAACACTAGTCAGCAACGGAAACACAAATGACTTCATTGTTGAACTCACTCAAAATATGCCTTACTATCTCGGCTTTTTCATGCCAGCATGCTGTGTTGGTTTTCCAACGTTCAGATTATTCTCTTCAAATGGCCTTGACTGCAGACTGGGACTTTGTAGGGAAGTGATAGAGCCAGCGGAATATCATCTACATCTGGGTTACATAACCTCTGTATTTACATTCACTCCCAACATTAGGCTTCCTGCAGCCTCCAAGTAAAAAAACAGATCCTCGCTGTTTCAATGTCAGCTGCCCTTGATGTGCAGCGGTTCACTGGAATCAGGTGGGCGGATCAAAAGGCAGTCTCTGTTTGAGAGACCAGGGCCATGATGTCTCATCAGGGCCGTTCACCTGATAACCTCCTCTGTGGGAGCCGCTCCAAAGCAGCAAAAAAGTAGTGCTCGACGGCTACCGAGGCATGCTCTTAGAGCTGTGTGGAGTCATGTGGGCTCCTTTTCTACTTTGAGACGGTCTGCTGCTGACGGGAGCTGCCAAGCCTCATTCCCTCACAGCCTGCTATTTAAACCCCCAGATTGCTGCGCGGGAGCGGAGTGGACCGTGGTGTTGCTCTTTGTTCTGGGCCCTAGGTTAGGGTTAGCACAGCATTACACCACAGCAGCCCTGAAAGCCAGCTCTGAAGACTAAAGCAGAGTTGTGTGTGGTTTGGTGTTTGGTCTGCTCTCTCTGAGATTAGAGCAGCAGGTTGGCAGAGGATCGAGTAATGACATGTCTACCGCTCTCGAGTCCTTGGACTGTCTGGGACACGCAGGGATACTTGAAAGCGAGACGCACACCTACACACACGAGCGTCGCACTTCTTCCTCCATCGGGGTAAATTTGCCCAGGAAGAATCACGGAGCCTGGCTAACATTGTGGTTACAGAAACAACATAACATTTGTAATCTCTGCCAAATGAGATGTGACATGGTCAGCCACTAATAGTCGTGGACACACAGATGACACATAATGTTCCACTCATGTCACAGAGTCAAAATCTGATTTTCCAGAGCATTAACTCTTTGTGAATGTACATAATAGAATGAAAATGAAGCAGCAGAACAGGAGAGTTAGTGCCTAGTGCCCAATAGTGACTAACTATGACGGTACCAGGACTAAAAATCATATATTAGAGGACTACATTAACGTGCAGCATTGTCTGTGGCCTTGATCTTCGCCCTCTTATACTCCATTATCCTAGGTGTTCACTTTTTTTGCATTCTTTCCATTTTACGCATGTGTGTTTGTACATGCTTGGAATGTTCCCTAGTGAGGATTTAGGGTTTTCCATGTCTGTGTATTCACGGCTTTTGACACTTGAAATGAATGTGCGTTAGTAGCCGCGCACTTTTGATTGATCTCATTCCTAATGTGATCCATTGGCTCCCAAAATCCCAACAAAAAGGCCAACGCTGCTACATCACAATGTACTGACGGGGGGGGGGGGTCCGTTAGATACTGTGATCCTGTTAGAGGACTGTTTACGTGCCCCCGTAGTATTTTATGAAGAAAGTCCCGCTGAGTGCTCATTAAAGCACTTTGTCCTATATGAGTCAATAGCATGTTTATGAAGCTCCAGTTCAAGCTTAAGAGCCAGGAGACGAGCCAAGTGTCCCCGTCCAGTGCCAGATCTATCCGAGAGAGAGGGAGGGAGCGGGGGGGAGGGAGGGTTAGGCTGGAGGGGGGCAGCAGCAGTGTGTCTACTGCAGTTCTCTGACCTACCTCCATGCCGCTGACTTCCACTGTTTGCCCACTCTGTTAACTATTACCAAAAGGCTGTGTACCTTGGCTGCAGCCCAACACTCTTACACATACTGTGGCCCATTATCAAAGGAGACCTGCACTACAAGCCCTGGAGTCCTTCCAAAAAGGCCACAGCCACAGTTTCTGCTCTGAGACCTATCCCAGCACCGCAGCACTATCTGAGCACTCCCTCCTGTTTTGTCTCCCCATCGCTCTCCCTCGCTCTGGCTCCTCCTCCCGTTTGCTCTGTCTCCTGATCCCCTTGCTTGAACATGCACATGTTGGTTAAACTGTGCTTGGCAGGTACCTCACCCACTCACACGTCTTTTTTATAATCCCTTTTATGTTTGCATTCATCTTCTTTGGTGTGGTTACAGCACAAAAACACTGAAAGAGTGAAAACACGAGTGCTTTACCTCGAGTGCTTTACCTGGAAATCCTGTTTTGGGGGATTTTAATTCATCTAATGGACATTTGGTTTCCACTGAAAGTTCCTGTTGACTTGCTGTTATGTTATGCTACTGTATTTTACATGTTAAAGACACAAGACAAGACATAAGAGCAACATCATCTTTATTAATGATTGTCCACTTATCCCAGAGTCTGACACTCAACATTTAATGAAGTCAAAGCTTTTGGCTAATATACCAAACAGGGTTGTAACTAATGACTATTTACATGATCAAATCATCAGCTGAGGACCTTATGGTTAATCAACCAACTGTCAGATCTTTAAAACTTATTCTAAGTGCGTAATTTGTCCGTTTATTGTCATAAAAAGCTGCAGATCCTCACCACAGAGAACCATCACATGGCTGGTATATATGGACTCAGTTTCATTTTCTGTCAGTCAGCTAATTCATTAAACGACTGATTGTTTCAGCTAGAATCTTTCTTTTCATAGTATTTGTGTGTCAAACCTGCACAGAGTTCCATAACTTCCCAAACTAAATGTCCAGCTGAAAAAGAAGCCAAATAGAGTAAACCAACAGTGAAACAGCTGTTCCACTGATGATAAGGTCAAGACTCATGTTGAACATGTTTTATACCACTTGTCTCATATCACATCATCAAGGCACCATCAGTGATCCAAATGTAAACATAATGGTCCTCCTCAAGTCAAAAAGACAAAACTGGAGCCGGCTGTCACTTTCAAACTTTATTATTTTGTTATTTCTGTTAAATGACACTTTTGTGCATATCTAGCCTATTCTTACTCTGAGATAATAATTCAGTCACACTGCCATCTTTAGACATCAAACAGTGATGTCTTATGATCGTGACTAAAGACTCGTCTCCTTATCTTGAGATGACAGATTCATGGTTCAGCTGATTGGCCGTCTGATTGCAGTGGAGTCTGTCCAAGTGGCCGCAGGCAGCAGAGACAATGACTTCTCAGGCAAGCAGATTTCACATCATTTTACTGACTTCAAAGTCAAAATGACCAAATAATGGGTAAGCTGATAGGATAGGATCTTTATCTTGGTTGGCAAAACCATCATTTTGCTTTCACAAGATAGTAAGATATTTAATTCATGATGACAAGAAGCCAACTTCATATGGAGGAAATGTTATAATTCTGTCATTATATAAACTCCAATTAGTTATTTCAGGATAAGGAGATGTGTTTCGCTGTGGCCAATGTTCAGTGTCTCTAACTAAATAGCAATATAATGAGAATAAACTGCACTGAGTCTGGATTATGTGTTGTCTTTCACAGTGAGTAGGACATGTATACAACAGCTTTGTTTCCTGGTATTTCAGTTTTCATATAGTGTGCTTGCTTCAGATAAAGGTAATAGTCACAAGGGACTGATTACAACCAAGTTCCATATATTGAATCATATATGGCTGCTGCTAATATACCAGATTTAGAGTTCACAATGTAATGCATTTGTTGTGCCCCCTGTTGGTTCACACTGATATGTGGCTGCCATGTTGTTCATCTAATTTTGGATGTGTGTGTGTGTGTGTGTGTGTGTGTGTGTGTGTGTGTGTGTGTGTGTGACAGTACGCTGGTGCTATCCCCTTTCCTGGCAGTGGTTGTAAAACAAACGGAGTTAGTTAGTTGGAATGAAGTAATATTTGCTGGATCTGCTCTGCTGCATTTTGTTAATTCATTATTAGGAGGTGGTGTGACAGCAGCCATGTGAACGCTGTGAAAGTGTGAATGTCCATCTGTGGCTTTATTATAGTGCATTATGTCGCTTATTTGACCAGGTGGCAGCGTCATCATATTTGAACCAGGTGCTCGCCCATATTAGGTTGACTGTCTGTGCTCACGGCACCCCTGATGGTATGTAAACATACTTTGAAGAGTGGATAATTGTGTGTGAGTCTGATTCTTTATAATTGACATGTAAACACAATGAGCTTTGAAGTGTGTGTGTGGCATGGACTGTATCTGAAAGTGTGATGTCAGATATCCTCGGGCCATACGCCGCTCTGTTGGTTCAGTGAAGAGAGATAATCCCCCTCTCCCCCCGTGTACCTCTCCCAAGCTCACTTCCTCTCCCCAGCAGGAAGTCCTGTCCTTTTTATGCCCCGACAAAGCAGCGGTGGCGGTAGCTTCGCGTCGGAGCCTCATCGCTGCAGCTTTTAATTAACTCTGAGGTGTTTGGTCTCTGTCTTTTAATGCCAGGGGGTAAATGATTAGGCGCACAATAGAAGCACACCCTGAGTTGCTTTTATCCGTGTGGTTCATGATGTATGTCAGTTATTTTAGGTATGTATTAGTTCACCTGCAATTATCTAGCATGTCTCATAGCTCAAATTTGAGACATTTCACTAAAAACCACAAATCAGTCAGGGGATCATGCTGGCCAGTAGGATTCTTCCTCTGGGAACCGTGAATGTCTGTGCCAGATTTCATGGCAAGCCATCCAATAGTCAGGACCAAAGTGGTGCAGTCACCACAGCCTTGACACTAGCATGGCTAATAACAGGAAGTCTCACCTCTTCTTGACTGTATTAAGGCTGTGAATGCACTTTTACAGGCTTCAACTAGAGTTAAATGACCTGTTTTATGCTGTGTGCCTATCGGCAGTAATCCTGTGTGATTTCAGTGTGTCTGTTTTGCAGAGGTCTTTGCACTTTGTTATATAACCCATTGTACACAGACAGCGCTGCAGCAAAGGTCGGCTGCATGACACCTCTGCTGAAGGGATGCTAAATCAAGAGTTGGCCTTGACTTTGAGAGGGCCGACATCATTTAACTGATGCCTGGTTGGAACAGGGGCAGTATCGCTAAAAACTTCACAAAACAATATGCACAGTGATGCCCACGCCACAATATGGTGAAATTACAACTCTCCAGTTTAAACGTCAGCTGTCACCAGTGCATAATTATGTGTAAAACACACAGTCACTCACCACCTCCTGTACACAGAGCTAACACTTTGAACTGTCTAATTAGGCACAACTTGAAAACTGGTGAGATCTCAGACACACACACACACACACACACACACACACACACACACAGACATAATATGCCCTGCAGGGACTCAGTGGTTCCAGTCTGCATGGCGAGCAGGGAGGAGAGAGGGCAGTACCCTTCAGAGGGTTTCTCCTCCACGCCTACGACGCCTTTGTTTTCTCGCATAATGTTTTCCTTTTGGGTCACCTCTCCAGCCTTTTAGGGCAGTGAAAGTGGATCTGTCCAGGGCCTCTCCATTACATAGCCCATCAGATAGGGAGCGCTAGATAAGTCCCCCCTGTATAATAAATGTCTCATATTTGATCTTCACAGGTGGGAGCGGTCTCACAACAGTGTACCCGGGCTCCTCTCCTGGGACAGCTTGCACAAACACCTGCTCTTAGGAGGAGAGAGACACGTCTAGCTGCCTTTTCACATACGCTGTGCCACACAAACACAATTTCAAAAGCGCACACAGTCATGCAGCCATTTCCTGTGACCCTGCGCCGTCAGTGCGTGGGAAGGTGAAAGGTTAACATATCCTTGCTTATTCAGCCCGACCAACCTTTCAGGAAGCTTTATGGTGCGAATCGTAAATTAGTTAACCCCCAACCCAGAGCCCTCACCCCACGCCTCGCCTCCCTACAGTGTACAAGAGAGAGCGCCTTTGCCTCATCGGTTCAAAGTTCAGACTCCGGGCCAGACAATCATTGACCCAGCAAAGCGACACCATTTTAATGGAAGGAAATGTGACGGGAAATCAAAAGGGAATACAAGAAGGGTTGGCTCCAGAATAGAAAAGGCATCATAAATAAAGTGGAAAGTAAATAGTAGAGGCAGAATGTCAGGCTGCCTTGTTAGCAGGTATAGTGTTGCATGGCTGTGGTCTGAATGGGAGGCACTGGAGACATGGGAGGCAACCTTAGCTGTGAGTTATGTTTCCCCAGCTGCACCGGCATGCACTTCTTGTTCCCTGCTTAGCATACACCAACAGTCAAAGCGGCGGCCTGTCAATCATTTTTCAGGGTGACACTTTCCTTGGAGACCATTGGCCACCCGGGGCAGGGGTGTGCTCCACTAGACGGCCCGCCGCGAGCTCTCCCTCTCAGCCCCACCTATTGCTTCAGGTCGGCCCTGGACACTTTGTGCACTGGCATTAAGGAAACACGGTGACCTGCTTCTGTGACACGTCTGCCGCCCTGGTTACATATGATTGTGCCTTTTAACAGAAACATTCTTTAAACAAACCTGAGTGGAGTGAAAAAATGGTGAACGGTGGAAAGAGAGCGCAGGATTTCAGCGGTGGCCTTTTGAAGCAAAGCGAGTGTGTGCTGCAGGCTGGTGCGGCCGGAGACTTCACTGCCACAATGTACAGCCAAATCTCTTCATTAATTTACATTATTGCACGACTGAAAGCTCTTTGTTAACCATACTTGAGATATGGTTGGGACCTTTGCATTGTTCGTTGTTTTACTGCTATTCAGAGGGCTTATCTAATGTAAATATATGAAAGGTTCTTTGTATCGGCCAGCTATTTTCAAACTACAATCACAGTTTGTTTCTCCAGCAGTGGAAACAGTCAGCTATGCCTCCCTCTTTGGAGAAACACGGATTACATTTAGAAGTTGGTAGTTAGTGATATACAATGTGTACAGAAGTTATACGGGACCTTCAGCTCACCGAAGGATAATCCACACGTACAGGCTGCTGCAAAGTTGGCTGAGGAGCTGACCCCAGGCCTGTGTTGTTGTTGCCAGTGTTTGTATCCAGTAGCAATGGAAACAGGCATTTCCCCATTTTATCTCTCCCCGTTTCCTCCACTATACAGATTCAGTCATTGTAACCTGCACGCTTCACTCTGTCATCATCTACCCGCTTTTTTAGCCCCTTATATTTTTAGATCTCTTATCTGATATTGTCATGGCGATGCAGAATAAACAGACCGTTGTGATAGCTGCAGGTTTTTCAGTTGGAACCTGTCTCTGTGTCCTTTGATCAGAGAGGCCTTTTATTCTGCCAAGAAGCTTGAGAAGCCAGGGTGGGGTGGAGCGGAGGTGGGAAGGAGGGGGTGTCTGGAACCACAATGAGGCAGCCAGAAGAGAAGCGGTGCGCCACAACTGTTCCCTGAATGCGAGGAGCGACGAGTAGAGCTGACAACTCTTAGCAAAGTTTTTACCTGAATTGACCAGAAAAGTATCTTTAAGACCCGACAGATGTGGAGAACATGGACAGTTGTCAAAGTGGAAGCTCCCAACACAGGTTCAGAAAGGTCTTTTTAGCCTAAATTCTGTCTTGTGCCTTGTGGGTGGCCCTATGTATGCTGTGCACCCACACGCTCCTAGGAAAACGACAGCACACGCCTCCCTGCCCAGTGACGACGGATGGTGAACATTCGTAGTTGGTGCTATCAGGTGGACCAGTGAAGTCGTCCTTGGCACGATCCCAATCTCTTATCTGTGTCGTGCCAGTTGAGAAAGATGGCAAGCTGTGATTGGTCAGGGGCCAGTGTGGGGTCTGCCATGTCTCTGGACCCAACTCGTGCTGGAAATAAAGGCCTCTGTGATTGCCAGTGATCTTTTCCTAAATATAATGTATGTGGTCTGATATTGGCATAGAGGCCCAGCTGGGTAACAGCTGGCCTGGCCTGCTTCTGAAACACTAGGTGAAGCTTAGGACGGCTGAACCATGTTGTTACTGATTGGCACAAGGCTTGCCTGCAACATTTGCCAGTGATGACATCCTTGTTTATCCTGTACATGTCAGTGTGACTTAGGCAAAGTGAGATTTGGTTGGAGACTGTAGCTGGAGTGAAAGGCAGCGGGACGGGGGGACGGGGGGATGGTAGCATTGATGGAGTAGGTGTGTGGATGTGTGTTCACGAGTGTGTTTGTGTGTGCCAGAATGTAGGTGTTTGTGACAATACGTGCGTGTGAAGTCGTGCATGAGCACCGAGCCTCTACATGGTGAGGTCATTGCTCATTGGCCCTTTTGTGGGGGTAAGGTTGGGGAGCAGTGATGCCTGCTACAGACGGGGAGTGTGGGAACCAACTGGCCAGCGCACAGAGGATGGGGGTGGGGGCAAAAGATGAGGTAAATGTTCTGGAGCCCAACAATCAGCATGTTGATGTCTTCACTGGGTGGCCTAGTTCTATGGGGGCTGCAGGACAGAGCGGGTCGCTGGGTCTCAGGGCGCTGTGGGAGCTCTGGGCAGGGACACACAGCACCATGCTGCTGGATGATGGATGAGCTGCGCTCACTGCTAAAAATAACAAGATGGAATCATTCCATGGGGTGTCAAAATATGTACTCCACTTGATCCTGAAACCAACAACTTGTAGCAAATGAATGGACTGAAGGCTGGTTTGTTTGTGTGTGTGTGGCTTTGTGCCATGAGGTTTAAATTCAGTTATATTTCTTCAAATAATAGTTTAATTCAATCATTGTATCGTGAATTGATAAAAACGATTAATGAAAGCTGACAAATCAGCTTTTGAGTTTTAACTTCATTTCGTCCCGTCCCGTCCCGTCAGCCCTACCTCCAGTGTGGTTGTGTATGTGCAGGTGAGAGGCCTGTGAGGGTTTTGTTCATGGTTGCTACAGTAATCACTGCTGCTGATGTGCTGGGGCGCCCACACCGTCGGGGTGGAACTGGGGGGCATCTGCTGCATTCACGGGGTGTTGGCAGAATAAGTAACCAAGAAAACCTCCAGTTATTCCAACTTGGGAGTCGTGTGGCCTTTTTTGTAAGGGGCCAAAAAGGTTGTTAAATCTTTAGCGATATATTATATTCTATAATCTTAACATCCAAAAGTCTAAATGTCTACTGTGCACAGGTCTGTTCTGAATGATGGACCTTGCTTTCACTGCTGCTGTTATTGTCTTGTCACCATTCCCTCAGTCAAACACATATCTGTCACACATGAACTGAATGCCGTTCTTCTTCTGTTTTCTGCAACAGTAAACATTTACTGCCCTCTCCTGCTGGTCTCCACTAACCCGACTATAGTCCACAAAGTATGTCTTTTTATTGTGGGGCGAGTGGTGCTATGTTGGCAAAACATCACAGATCAGAGTCTTGGCTCAGGGATTTGTAGCTTTGGCACAGTTAGCATTGCTTACAAATAATGATAAGCCTTTGCTTCTCTGTAGAAATAGCATGCACCGTCATTGTGGTGAGAGCTGGAGTCCTCTCGCTGCTCCCTGCTTGACAATACGATCCCCCCAATAGTGTTCCAGGCTACTCTGTTCCTAAGCATATATTTATATTTTTTCCAAGCACAGTTGGCTCCTGTTGGAACAATGTCAAAGCCGTGTGGGGGGGAGGGGGCGCCTTGACACACCCCCCTCTTTGGAGTGAAATCTTAACTGCCAGCACTCAAAGCCTGTCAATGAAAGGCCAGCTGTTCCCCGCCCTCTGCCGGCCTGCCCAGGCCTCCGTTAGATGCTCGCCTCGATGTTCAACACCCCCCCCATCCTCACACACACACACACACACACACACAGCCCGGGCTCGTGTGAAAGCATGAAATGCCATTACCGGTGGGCGTCAGGTTACGCGGGCATAGCACCAAGCTATGTCCCCACTGCTAACGAAGGATGTGGTGAGAAACATATGCTACATGCTAACTGTGCTCCCAGCATGGCACTGCGACTCTGCACACACACACACACACACACACACACACACACACACACACAGATCCTGAGGCCTCCGGTTGTTGGAGCACAATTCTGTAAAACTTAACCATACGACAGAAATAGACGGCAGCAGTCTTTAATGTTAGAGTCTCCTCCAGAAAACACAGGCTGCTGGTGGGACCCCATGGAGGGAATGGAGGCTTATGTGGCCGGCTCATATGTTACTGTAAGAGAAGAGCTCTGTGACTGTTTTGAAGCTGTGGCTAATCAAACACACCGTGGAGGAATGTCACTGCCAATAACAGCCTATAGTTCACCATGTTGTTCACTCTCAATGTCAGTCACTGACTACATCAACCACAACCGCACATTTGTAACAAGTGTTTTATGTTCATTTTGTTTTTTAGCTATGCTAGCAGCATGCTAAGTAACTGTGAACCCTCAGCTGTAGAGCTAATTAACAAATGTCAGCATGCTAACATGCTAAACTAATGGTCACCGCGGTAAACAGTGTACCTGCTTAGCGTTAGCATGCTTACGTTAGCATGCAGCTCAGTACAGCCTCGTGTGACTGCTAGCATGGCTCCAGATTAGTGTTGATCTTCAAAAGAAAAAATACAGACTCCACAATCCAGCACGACACTTTTCAGCAGCTGATATTATTCCGTTTTATATATTTAACACAAAATATTATTATTAATATATTAATAATTATTTGTTATTACAAGGCCATGTCTCCTCAAACAGTAGTTCACAGGGATCATGCTTTAATTGCAGCTTTATGCTACCTGCGTGGACATGCAGGCAAGAACACTTGATTGTATGAGTACACCCTTTTGGGGAGCAGTTGCCAGTGTGTGTGTTGACGGGCTGTTCAGAAACCGATTACTCATCTAGGATAGCAGCCTATGGTACATAATACAAGATGCAAGCTGTTTTTCCAACACATTAGTTCTGTTTCATCGTATATATTTAATTACATCATGCACGTCAGCAAATTAGCATTTTGTAGGCTGATACGACTGTTGCTGCTGATAGTAGTTGTGGTGTTTTGGAAGTGGAGTGCTTGGTTTAATTTCTGCACGTGGGAGGCATGCTCTGCGTAGCCGGAGGATACAAAACCAGATCATATCTCATATCGGCTCATATCACTTCTTGAGTCTTGTCCATGATCACAGACTGCTCCACTGCCTTTCCTTCCACTGAAAGCTATTTCTCTGATGGAATTCCATTTTTTAAGCCACCAAAGACTAATATTTCCTAATTGATCGTTGTTTATCATCTGTTTAAGTAGTTCTTTGAACATCTCAGTTTCATTTTCCTCTATGTTTTTGCCATTCCCTGCTCTTTCCCCGCGTCTCTTTGTCAGAGTCGGGTTAGCTTTAATGAGTGGACTCCATTGTTACTTGGGCCGGCCGCCTGCTTGCAGCTGTGGATGAAACTATCTAGTGTATTTGGCATGGCGCCCGTCTTCGGCCTCAGTTTCTATCTGGAGGAGGAGGAGATGGAGGCTTGCACGTTGGATGTGCTTGATGTGGACTGATGGACAGCAGACAGCTTGCCATGTCTGCGGGAAAAACACGAGTGCTTCCCTAATCGGCCAAACGGTGGTGTAGACAGACACGGACTTACAGTAGATGAGAGATTAGCCAACGGGACTCGAAGTGAAAGTAACTCTTCCATAGTTCGTCTCTGATGTTTTGCTTGTGTCCATGGCCCATACGGTATCATCTGCTCGTACAGTTATGTGACAACATCAAGCTGCAGTGTAAACTCTGCCTTAACCTGTGGGCTCCACCGTCCCCTCAGCCGTTACCCCGGCCCGTCAGATGCTGCTTACAGTCAAAACACTGAGATCTCTTATCATTTTATCCCCCGGGTGAAGGATTTTGTTTTGCCCAGCGGGGTTAGTTTGTCATGGGCTTTCCGAGTATTTGTGGAAAGTTTATAAATCATCTCTGACATCAGCTGACGGCCCCATAGTCCTCATCTTTCAACCGGATGGAGGCGACGTCTTGGAACTCCCATATTACACACATCATCCAAATCAGATAAAAGGTGATGTGTGAAGCCAGAGAGAGCCCAGGGGCTAACACCTCCCTGCTTTGTCTGGAGGCCTGAAGCAAAGTGAACAGTTTTCCCTCTTTCAAATCACAATTCCAGCCCTCGCTTGATGAAGATAATTAGATGACCTGTGAGATTTATTAAACTCCTCCTCAAGACTGAAATGTGTGCTAATCGCATCAGGCAGAGCGAACTGAATAAAACCTGGCAACAACTGTGTCAGCTCTGACTGAAAAGCTGACGCTCGCTGCTGCGTTTGTAACCTTTGATACTAAAACCTCTTGTAACACTGCTCGCTTGTGTAGCTGTCCTCTAAACTAAATACATGTGGAGCAGGAGGCCGACTGGGGAGGATCTCGCTGAACACACTGCGCTGCCGTGTGTGTGTACGTGTGTGTTGGGACGGTCTTGAAATTCCAACAGCTGGGGAGTTTTCATATTTGTTCCAAAGCAGAGCACCGGCTGGACAGTAAGACACAAAGTCTGAACACCTGGGGAAGTAATTGTTGAGTCATTGGTATTTATCAGCCCTCATATTGTTGTGTCGCTTTGTGCTTGTTGGCAGTAAAACTCAAATATACACACAGAACCCTTTTCTTTTGTTGCATTCCTCCTATAAGCACACAGAGATGGGTATCGTAAAGTCCTGCCAGTCTTAAGATAGTCGTCATGCTCAGTGGTTTGGCTGCTGGGGGAGATTTGACCCTGCGACCTGTCTTTTGTGGAGCTCGTGTACAGTATGCTGCGTTTTCATGCCACCGTGATCAGCAGCAGAGCGGGCTACTGTAAGTGGCCTGGGTGGAAATAAAGGATCGGGATGAAAGGGGACAGATTACATATTCATCTGGCCCATTTAGAGGAAGCGAAGCCTACAGAGATGCCTGTCGAAGCACACGGACGAACCCAAGATTACTCACAGGTGCAACTGTGACACAAACACACACACACACACTTCCATCTTCACCCTCAATCTCTCTCGCTCTCTTTTCCCAAGTCGTTTCTCTTCCTGTCCGTCCATTTCAGACGCTTGTGTTTTCGCCACCTTCAGCTCAGTGTGTGTTATCGAAGGCCCTCATCTCTTTGGTCTTGGCGCGTTTCTGCATGCACAGTCTTTGTCTCTTATCGCCAATCTAGCTCTCTTATCAGTTCCCTTTTATGCGCAAGCTTTTTTTTTTCTTTTTTTCCTTGTCTGTTGTCGGCGTGCTTTTATTTTTGCTCATAATAAAGTCCATCGTAGGAAGATCCTGCTCCTCGCTCCTCAGACAACAACAAGCACGTCGATGTCACAAGGGAAGAGAGAGGTGCGCACACAAAATGGACACATGGCAAAGCAGTTATTTTTGTATGATGATTACAAGTGAATACGCTGTGTTCTGCAATAAAGTTCAATCTGTTTGCACTTAAAGACAATAAGACCTGAAACAACACAGGCCTGGTGTGTCAGGTCTGGCTTACTTTACTGTCTTTATATTTCTACTCATGTGCAGAAAACACAGCCTGTATCGCAGCTTTCCTGAAATGGTCTCCCATGGTGTGTGTAGACTGTATTTTATGTAATGTCAGAGGAGAGACAAGCATCCCTGTGTTCAGTTCAGCTGTGAAGCTTCTCTTCCTCTACATGCACGAACTAAATACGTTCTTCTTGTCCGAGTGCATTCTGATAACCCTGCTGGTCTCATGATGGACAGTTAAAAAGAAGGATCAAAATCAATGCATTGTCTTGTTTTATAGATCCCATGTGTCCTGGCCCCTACATTACCCGTATTCAGCTTGGTCACATGCTGTGCGAGTAGCCTAGAGCCGTCAGCCCAAGCCCCCAGGAAGTGCACTGGGCCTTTGTTTCTTGAGCCTTACAAACCCCACAAAGTGACTGGTTACACCATCAGAGTTTGATCCATTCTGTCTGATAACACTTAGAAAGTCTAGAAGAGAGAATCATTTCATGTCCATTCAAGTTAGTGGAGTTAGAAGGCTAACTCTAACTCTGCTGGGCCCCCAGAACAGACGCAGCACGTTTCATCCGCCTAATGTCTTTATAGCAGGAAGTGGCTTTTTGGCTTCATGCTCCACCGTGCATCTTTCATAGTGACAGCGCCTCGCCTCAACGCTGTATCGAGTTCTATTTATACAGCCAGGCATCAGCCTGAAGCAGAGACGAGGAGCTGGTTACAACGGTTTGGTCAGCTGAGAAAAAGTAAAGACTGGAGATTTTTATGCAAACAACAGCATTAAATGGGATGTTTGGTGGTTTCACAGATCACAGTGTCTTGCAGAGCAGCGCAGCATGTATGTGGAGCTCAGGAGTTAGTTAGTATAATGTCTGTCTCAGTGCCTCTACAATCCAGAGCGATTTATTGGCCAAAATCCACCTGTACTCTGTGGCTGCACACACTCCAGCAGTGTGTGAGAGATCTCTGGTGCCCTCTCCCTGTCGACCAGCTGGCCTCCATGTTTATGGACAGCCAGCTCGCTCTACATCACAGTGTGAAATCTGTTAAGAGGAATGATATGTAGGTATCTGCCAGGTTTACTCAAAGTGTGTCACACAAATCTATGCACACACTATTCAGAAAAACTTTATTGATCCAACTGTTTTTCTGTTGTAGAACTGCAGCTTTTGTTAAGGGAACACAGTGATAACAGGATCAATCAGATTTACCTCCTCTTAAAGACACTGGCCAAGATCAGGTCTCTTGTTGACTTCATGTGGAGGAGTAAGGCCTCATTATGACGACAAGACTCAAGGAAGGCACTGCACCTGGCCAAGAAATAGTCCCACACACAAGTCCCTGTGAAACTGCTCCCTGTGTGTTTGGACGGATCAAACTTGGAGATGTGATGGTTAGATCATGAGCTTTAGAGGTGCTGGTACGCAGATTCTTTTACTCGTGGTCCGAACTAGCTGTCCTCCACTGTCTCCAGTCCTTATGCTTACCTAAGCTAACCCTCTCCTGGCTTTAACTTTGGATTCAGCGTGCAGACACAGTGAGGCGGGTACTGATCTTTGCATCCTACTCAAAACGGCCAATAAGAGTATTTCCTGTTTGTTGATCATTCCTTCTTCCATTCATTCACTAAACACTCTCAAATCTCAAATGTGTGTGGAGAACACAGGAAGACCACACCATGAATTTTGCTCTCCTTGGGGGTCCTGCAGCTTGACAGGCGTGTTAGTGTTTTTGATTCATATCTGATCTACCTGCCTGCTCCTCTCCCACATTCTGCCTGATTGGCCTGAAGGGCCAAATAGACGCCGAGCTTCTGAGCAGATCCACACCAAAGGAGCTCAGCAGCTCAGCTGTCGCAGGTCTGTGCCTAGGGCCAGATCCATCGCGTGCAACCACTTCAGCCTCTAATTAAGCTTCTGAAGGGAGCGACAGCCTTTATTAAGAATAGAGAATTTTGCTTCATATCCCATGCCCCAGCTGGTACAAAGGCAGGAAACTAACTAAAAAGGGCCTCCCATTTAACCCCTGTTGTTATGTCTGTGTAGGTGTGTGGATCTGATTCACAGAATTAGGACTAACGCTACATTTGTGCATGAAGAAGTATGAGTGTGTGGATCTGAACTTGGCTGTGCATCGTGTTTGGCGGTGTCGGGTGGGGGGCTGCAGCCGCTGGCGGGGGATGACTCCTCCAGATGATCCTGCGTGTAGCTGCAACAGCGACGCAGCTGGAATTGTTATCTCCTTTGATATTAAGGCTGCATGTAATGTGGAAAACACCCTGGGCCGGCTTCACTTCCTCCTCAGACGATAGGGGTTTCACATGACAGTTGCTTTTTTATAATCCCCATGAGATTTGTAATTTATTCCACTGAATTCAGCCTCAGCTATGTTAAATATTTCCCTATCGCTGTTGTTTTTGTTGTTGTTTTTAATCAATATGGGGATTACATTTAGTTTTGCCGTTTCTGAAGCAAATCAGCCACAAATGCAGCTTGGCATTAGATTAGATGTTGTTCTTTTAGTCGTTCGCTTCTGAGCAGACTCTTCGGGACAAGCCCAAAGTCGAGGTTGTTGCCTTCAAGGAAATTAATCAAAGGAAATGAATTTCCACCTCTGGTGAAAGTGGAAAGTGTCTGATAAAATAAGGGTGAACCCGGTGACCAGGTAGGTGGGGCCAGATAAGAAGCATGCCGCTGTATTTTCCTCTGGGCCTTTACCACTAATATGGCGCTCCCTTGTGATGAATGTCTGAGATTCTGGGTCTGTCTCTCTCTACCTTAACAACATGTTCCTCTTGGAGGGAGTACTAGGGAGGAAGTGCTTTGGATGTCATTGCCCGTCTACCCAGAGGGGCTGCGTGTTGAGACACACCCCTCCTCCTCCTCCTTCTCCTCCCCTCCTTCCCTTCCCGCCTTCCCTTTCACACCCCTCGCACTGATCTCCCAGCCCATCCATCTCTCCTGAGGCGACAGTCCCGGCTCCTTTCCTAGAGCTGTCTGGCCTGTGGGGTCTGTGCAGTGAGACAAACACACACTCACAGTAAAACACTGCCAACCTCACTTCACCACTCCCAAATAACGCAGACGCTCCCATGCTCTTGTGCCTGTAAATGTGTGTGTGGTGTGTGTGCGAGCTCATGTGTGTTAGAGGACTGCCTAAAGTAAACCACCGATAGAGAGCGACGTCTAGGCAGCTGTTGTATTTCCGTGTAGACACAGAAGTTTGCTTGTACCTCAGCACTGACCAGTGACAGTGGATGGTCCTGAGTGCATCACAGAAGCCACTTAGCATCTCTGAGGCCCTTCACATGGTGTGTGTTACATTACAGTGACTCACCGATGGATCAACCATCTCTGAGCCTCAGTTTGTTTCCTTTTCTCCTGCACATTAAGGAGACAGCTAGTTTCTCCCATTCCCTGTGTAATGATGATGCTACCGCTAACACACTAGCTTTTATCATCTATTCATCTGTGCCACCAAAAGGATTCAGGATCACTGGACTCCAGTTTTGGCCAATTTACTTGTAAAATATCACCAATAAGTAATTCTATACTACTCATTGAAAGCGTGATTATATAAATATAATGTAATATAACTAACCAGCAGCAGCTGGTTTAGTCCCAGGGACCCTGAGGGAGCAGTAGTCAGCTTAGAGGAGCCAGGATGTAAAGAAGACACATTTGGAGTTAACCAGGAGTCACATTTCCATTTGTTCATTCATTTTTCATTTGTTGGTAGATACTAACGTCCCCCCCACCTCACAACCCACTCTGAATGCTAAGCTAAGCTAAGCTAAGCTAAGTGGCTGCTGGCCCCCGCCTCACACCTGAAGGACAGACTTGAGTGGTATTTACCTTCTTATTTAACTCTTGGCAAAGGCCGAACTGTTCCTTTAACATGGTGTCCAATTGTAAGCTGAGTCTCAGAAGTGTCTACAACTGTGGTTTGGGATCTCCAGCTCAGGTGTGAGCTAAATGTTTACCTGTGTGGGGGCTCTGGGGGTGGACAGCACCCAATCTATGAGGAGAAAGATCAAAGATCATTGACAATTAGATAAAAAGCAGAAGGAGAGAGGCTGGGCTGAGACCTCCCTCTAGCGCAGTAAATCAGTGCTCAGTCGTTGGCGCTTTGAAGAATTAAGGACTGCCGGTAAAACAGCCATCACACAGGAGGCACCCTGAGGCTCAGCAGCACTGGGAGTAGAGTCACGTCGGCACAGCCTCTGTCAGAGTCCTGGTCTGCTGGTCTTTGTCAAGAAAGTCTTTCACTCCACTCTTCTTTAGTGTCTGCATTCGTTCTCGAACATGTACTTTGAATTTAAACAGGAGCCACTGAAACAGAATTAAAAACAGACTCACATTTTAGGTCTGCTGACATCAGCCAAGTAAGTCTTGGGTGTATCTGGTGCTGTTGAGGGATGCATCAGGGCACAGGAGTAGGGCAGTCAGACTAATGATATTTCACTGTTTTGTTAGGCTGAGTGACGCGTGGAGCTGCCACCTCAGTTGGAAAGCGTGTTTAAAGGGTGTTTGTGTGCCAAGAATCAGAGAGAGTGGAGATAACCACTTAAGTTCATAGTCGTCCTGCGTAAGCTTGATCAGCACAGCAGCCGGTGCTATCAGGATGACTCACCGCAGGCTCGCTCTTCATCAGTGTCAGGATGTCAGGATGACTAAACTCCTGCTTGAGTCACACATGTCTGCTGGTATTGATTCAACAGTTCACTGTAGGCTATGGGACCGGTCTGAATACCGACATACATAAAGGGACACACCTACAGTTTACGTAAAGCTTTATGAGCATCAGACAGAATTAATTCCTCTGCCATTACTGAGCTCATTGAATGCCGTGAGTCACACCTTCATACGGGCAGATGAAATCAATTAAACTAAATGGAGGGCAGAGCAGGAAGCAAACACTGGATTAGTGTGTTCAAACTGTCATCACTGTCACTTTCTGCACCGTGAGTATGTTTTGCTCATTTCATGTGGTGAGATCAGCACTGTGATGATCGCCGGGGGGGCAGGATGGGGTAGAATCAGTTAAAACATGCTAGATTAAAGATTGGTGATTTTAGAATGATATTAAGATAACACTAACTTGTTAATAAACACAACTGCGTGGCACTTTTTTTCCTAATATCATCAAGTGTGACATAATATTTATCATTATAGAGTTTATGTGAGACCAGTGATACCACCCACTATGATGGCCTCCTATAACTATGTGATTTAAATAAGATCTCACCTTGATATATCAACATGTGTAGTCGTCATGGTTGATGTGTGGACCGAGGGGGACCGACACACTTCTAGTAGAACCAGAGCACCATGAGAATCCCTTTGGGGTCCACTTTGTCACATCTGCTCAGTGTAAATTATATTACTGACTTTAGCTCTGGTTTGGCTCACTAACTCCTCTGGCTGTCTTAGCTTGTACCTTTTTCCATTTGGACTCAAACGGAGCTGCCGATTAGATTAATTGGTAAGTTGATAAATCAATCACTCCACTGACAGAAAATTAGTCAGAGGAAATCTTGGCATCTTTTCTGACCACACGTCTGGTTGTTGTCTCTCAGATGAGAGACGTTACTGCCTTTCCCTGTTCTGTCAGTGTAAAATAATATCTTCAGTGATTAATCAGCAGATTAATGAATCTGTATTGTTACTTGTACTAAAACAATCAGCTGTGTCAAACTGAGAATTTGTGGTAGTGAAATGATTTTCTGTTCTATTTTTAGAACATACACACACACACACATGTCACACAGTAAAGAATGTGCTGTGGAAGATGTGAACACTATCTGAAGAAGTGGATGTTTTCCCTTCCTGTGTTGTTACCTTTCAGCACACAGACAGATGTTTAACATCAGCAGAACACCCACAAGAGCTTGTTTGGAGCTGTTCAACTCAACCATTCATGTAGATGCACTGCCCCCCCCCCCAGTCCACAGCTCTGTTATTTTACCATTATCCTGAAATGATAAGCTGGTGTGAATGGCAGCGGGAGGGACGTGACAATCGGGAGGTGATGAGTGGTCTCAAAGGTCAGGGTCGCTGTTGGTTTGGCTGTGATGTGGTTTACCACGGGGGAGCTGGAGCGTGATGCAGTTTGGCGGAGTGGCAGCCGGCCTTTGCCACACAGCGCTGATCCCTCTGAGGAACCGGCCTGTAAAAGCTGGTTCTGATTTGCAGCCCACCCACATAGCAGCGCGGCTTGAATGGACCTAACTGAGGGAATGCTGTGCTTTCCCTCAGTCTTTATGGTTTCCCTGCCAGGAGTCTAATTTTATGCGGTTATTTACTTCTACAGTGGAGTTCCATCGCTTTTTTTCTCCTCTCTCCTTCTTTCCGCCGGGTGCAGGTGTGTGTGCACTCGACCGAGGAGATGTGTTGGCTTGTCTACAAAGGCTCCGACAAAAATGGATCAGGAAATTCTGGTTCCACTTTATACTGAGTCCCTCCCCTCGCATGGCAGTAAATGCCTCCCACCCTCCCCCTGACCCTCCCACAGCTGCAGGACAAGGTGATGAAAAGTTATTGCCACATTGTTGTTGTCACCTGCCCGCTGCTAAGTACAACATTCCTTCCTAGTAGTCTTCAATTAGCACTGAACTTTAATGATCTGATCGGTCGGACAGAAGGTAGGAAAAACCCGATACTGGACTTTTCTTCTTCTCTGTGCCGCGGGCGGTTCAGCGGTCTGGGGACTCGGATGACAGTTAATAGGCAACTGCAGGACTGTCGGCATTGTGGACCCTCCAGTTGACTCCAGTTGAGACAGAATTCTCCAGTCTCCTTTCATGTCATATGAGGTCACCTCCTTTTGTGTCTACTGTGCACACACACACACACACACACACACACACACACACACACACACTGTCTCAGAGACTCACAGATACCCATGGCCGTCACACCCTCAGGGCCAGAGGAAGGAGACCCGGCAGAGGAAGTGTAAAGGTCTAATGTGAGACTGCTGAGTGACTCTGGAAAGAAAATAGATCAGGTTGCCAGCCAGGCAGGCCTGTCTTTATTGTAAAGATGAGTTGATCCGTCTTTGTGAATGGGTCCCACCTCCGTCAGCAGGGTCCTGTTTGTGTCGTAGACCCCTGGACCTGCCCGCGGGCCCTAACCGCAGAATGCCACAGTGGAAATTTGAATTCCTTTGTAATGCAGAGGAATGCCATTCATGGAGTTTAGACTTGGAAAAAGATACTGAACCCAGTGATTCATGACATTGTAATTTTCTCCCCTTGTCTGACATGTTTGACACATGAACCACGACGCATGGGTCACTCTTTAAGGTTTAACTGAGGAGTGGTTGCTGAGGTCACCTCAGGGTCTATGTGGTTTTTTAAATGGAATACACCCCCAAGTGTGAGAAATCAGGGACAACATTGTGATTATGGTAAAAATAACATATAATGCTCTTGGCATGTAATGATAGATAGTGATAGTTATTCCTTGGGGCCTTTAACGAGGACTTCTGAGACTGTGCTGTAGTGTTGGACTGCATGTAAATCCTGAGCCAAGCTGTGATTTTACCCACCGTCATGCATGAGGGGAGTAAAGAAGCTGTCTAACCCACTTCTTGGTTACTTCTTCAAAAGTGGAATTCTGCAGTCATCTAATGCTCATTTTCATTATCAAGTGATCTGACCATCAGCTAACTGTTCAAGATGATGTCTTCACATATCTTGTTTTAAACCCCCAAACATGTCATTTACTATCATTTAAAACAAAGCAGCTAATTGTTATATTTGAAAGGATGAATAAGCAAATGTTCAGTATTTTGGTAGAAAAAACCTGCACAGTAATGGCTACTCTAAGGTGTGAGTGTGAATAATTGTCTGTCTGCGTGTGTGTCGGCCCTGTGATTGACTGGTGACCAGTCAACCAGTAACCCTAACCCTAACCACCAGTCAACCAGTAACCCTAACCCTAACCACCAGTCAACCAGTAACCCTAACCCTAACCACCAGTCAACCAGTAACCCTAACCCTAACCACCAGTCAACCAGTCCAGGGTGTCCCAGCCTCTCGCCCAGTGTCAGCTGGGATTGGCTCCAGCCCCCTGCGACCCTCAAAGATGAGCGGTATACATGATGGATGACAGATGAAATGATCACAATAGTTGATGATTCATTTTTCAATGCCACAATTTATATGAAGTGTAAGTAAAAGAGAAGGGGTGTAAATGCTCTGCACACACACAAATCACATCATGTGAGCTAATATATTTTGCCTTGTTGGAATTAAGCAGAATAAGTAGCAGAATGATGCAACTCTGGGTCTACTTTATACTTCTATACTTCTTTATACCCCGGGTCTGCCTTCAGCAGGATCCCTGTCTTATGTGTAAAGTCTTCATGGGAGTCCAGCCCTGCCGGTGGTGAGGTGGTATGCTGTTGAGCATTATCAACTCTCCCTGTCTCTGTCAGCGATGGCCTGGGCCTGTGTCTACAGCTGTTGGGTTAGCCACCATATTAGAACACAAAGGAGTGCCAGCGGTAAATCTCCCCCTAAAGACAAGGCAAGGACAGAAAGGGAAATGTTTTGATGGGGCCCAGAAGAAAGGCTCAGGAGTGAAGAGACTGACCCCATGAAAAGATGAAATTGAAATAAATATTCCACCAGGAAATGACTTAAGGAGCTCCCTGGAACTGACCCCAGCCCGGTTTAGTCGTGTGCCAGAGGCTAAAAGTAAGGAAGGCACACTTTCTGTCGGGGGCAAACCCTCTCCTCCTAGAGAGGACACAGCACGGAGGATTCAGAGTCTCTGTTTACGATTAATCTTAGCCAACGATAGTAAAAAGAAAAAATGCACGCAAAACTCGAGTACAGTCTGGGTTTGCCTGATTGAATTGAAAGGCCTTCTCTGGTGCTGCCAAGAATCTGCAGAAAAACAGCAAAGTGTTGTCTGCAGGCCCAGAGAGCTTCCAGGTTAGGAGGAGGAGGAGAGTACGAGTGTTTGGCTGAGGTAGATGAACTGCTGCTGGGGCTTCATGTACCCCACCCTCCTGACAGAGCCCTCTCTCAGTGTGGGCCAGTGGTGGAGCGGTGCCCACTTGTGGTATCGACTAAATCACAGACAGACTGTCCCTGCTAAAGAGATATATCCAGCGGGTACCAGAGTACACTAGCAGACCTGTACTAATTTAAAAGCTTCCCCATGATATGACACACAGCGGTGATGACGGGGCTCCCCTACCTCTCATCCCGCACAATACAGCGGGGCAGAGCGCAAGGCTGCTGAAAGGCCTTTAAAACAGGAAGTGCTGCAGCACAAGGTTCCCGCTGTGCTGCTCGCTTGGCTCAGGCACTTCAAGTGTGGCCCAACACACTCAGCGTACTCTTCCCCTTCTGTAATTATGCACCAAACACAGTTCAGAGAGGAAAGAGGTCTAAAGGAATGTAATTTGTGCATGATTTGTTATGTCGGAGTATACTTTGGATGTTATTCTATCTAAATAGTGTTTTTTTTCACTGGCCCTCAGACAGAAATACAGTAGGTGAATACCGCCGAGTTCATTCATCGGGCTCGGGCTCAGACTCTTCCTGCTGAGATGGCACAGTTCTGTGAAAATGGAAGCCGTCCAATGGCAGACAGCAGCAGCAGCTACAGCTCAACCTTCCTTTGTTAGTGTCTGTGTGTGTACTGTATACACACTGTTACCAAGCCGGACAGGTGATTTATGTTTATATACACTAGAGACTTTTATGAGTGTATGTATGGATGTGTTTCATGGTAGCCGTGCTGAGTGTGTGCTGCTGTCGGAGCAGGCAGATGTTATCATCCGGCCCTCCGTCCCCTCACTGAGGATCAGCACTGCTTGTATTTACAGCAACAAGTCTGAATGTTGTCAATGAAACTTGCATGGAGATATTTACCACTACCATAAACCATCCCCTTTGGTACTGGATTCACTGTAACATGTTTCGGTTAAGTGCACTAAATATTAATGCTCTTCACATTCTAATACATTTTGATTATAGTTTAATGCACGAGAGATACGTGATGCATCAGTCAGGCTAGCCTCTGGCTAAAAAGAAGAAAATATGTCCAGAAAAAAACCCACAAATGTGTTTTTTCCCTCAGAAACAGATATATAATATAATCATCATATACCAATGTTTAATCGCCTTCACTTTTAAAACAAAAATTAGACTTTATGTTTTTCTGAAAACTAAACTATGAACCAAACCACAGTCTGCTTTGAACCTCTATTTTACATATCTTTACACCGTCTAGCTGAGGGGGGGTTGATGTCCGACTCGTCTCAGTCTCTCTCCCAGACACACCCGCTGGCTGTAAGAGAGAGTGGTGTTCCAAAGGGCACCAGTGTTTACCTGCCCACTTGAGTGGATTCCTCAGCCGGCTGGCTCAGACGCTGAGGTGGAGGCTCCGGTGCCTGCGTGTCTACTGTCTACACCAGAGACATTCTTAGCCTGATATCACTGCCGCACGCTCAACAAAGATGTTGAAAGGCCATATTGAAGCAGGACTAGGAGTGGAGGGCTGTGGGGAGGGGGGGGCAGGAGAGGCAGGGAGGGAGTTTGGGGAGATGGATGGACTCGGCTCATAAAGTCCACTGTCGTCAGCGCGGGCCGGAAGCCTTGAAGTGTCGTGCATGCAGAGGGAGAGCAGGTGTGACTTTCTGTGTATGTTTGTGTGTGTGGACGTGCCGTATGTGACTGCGCTGGCATGTGCGTGGGTGCATATGTGTGCTCATGTGTTCAAGTGAGTGCATCTGTGTTTGAGTAATAAATAGAGTGTAAGTTCCGGCCGGGGGGGGGGGGGGGGGGACACTGAGCGGGGCTGCAAACACACATGTACTGTACATGCGGTGTTGCTGAGGTCAGTGTGCAAACGAAGCACAACTTACTGGTCACCTGCTAAAATCAGGCTTTCTTGGTTAATGATCCAGCAGTAGGTCATGCCTGTGTGTGTGTGTGTGTGTGTGTGTGAGATCGGGAGATGAAGTGACTTCAAAGCGGCATGGCAGCATTCTCTCAGCCCAGCCTGTTTACACTGCTCACTGGAGTCTGCATTCCTCTGTCTCATTTTTCCATGGCATTCCATGAGGAGCTCCCTGCTCCTGGCTGCATGCCCACGCCTCAGCGACGTTTACCCCCCAAGGCCCCCCCACTTCCCACCCTCCACCCCTGCCCATACAGTACATATAGACTTCAGTGCACACAAGACACAACGTTTGTCCATTAAAACAAGTCAGGACCCATCTGGATCTGGAGAAGCCACCAGCAGGGCACCTTCAGAGAGAAGGAGGGAAACCAAGGAAGTGAATGCAGGGATCACATGCACTGTAGCACCACAGGAGGGCAGGAGATTCAGCCTCTCAGCCTCCCCCCTCCCCTCCCGTCCCACCCTCCCTCCCTCCACTGACTGACGGACATTCAGGTGGATCTCCAGACGCGCCATCGTCAGTCCCTGTCTCGCCCATGCCGGACAGAAACATCTGCGCTGGTTTGTCTTGAAAAGCTCTCAGCACATTCCCTGACCATAAATCAGGCTGCTTCAACGCCTGCCTCAGAGCCAAAGTGAAATATAGCAGTGAAAAAGAAAACAATTATGCTGCCAATTACAAGGTGTGTTGCAAGCAGTCTGCGGCCACATCACAGAAGCTCTCTGCTGATGTTTTTGTAGCTATTTACTGGTGGGGTTGCTAAGGATGCATCGTGTGTGTGTGTGTGTGTGTGTGTGTGTGTGTGTGTGTGTGTGTGTGTGCGTGCCCAGGCCATATGGTCACATAAACATTTGCAAAGAGTAAAAATAACATGGAGAAGCCCTTTATTTAGTTGTTGTGTTTACTTGCTCTTTGCCTTTATGACTGCTTTTCTCCAGCGTCGGCCACAGGTGATTATGGGATTCCCTGTGGGGCGGAGTGGAGGGGTGGCGGCAGACAGTGACATCCGTGGAGAAATATGTCACTGTTTTTCTCTCTTTTTTCCTTTCCACGGGATCCTCCCCTGGATTTAATTAGAGATCTTCCATGACAGAATAGTAGGTAATGACAACTGCACATTAAAAATCCTCATCTGAAAGAGAGCTTTTATGGAGTTTTTAATCTCAGTGTTTTTGCTCCGGGAGACCTTTCTAAGAAGTCATCTTCTAGACTCTCCTTTGTTTTATGGCTGATTTCTTCTTTCCAGGAAAATAAGATTTAAGGCCAAACATGCAGCTAGTGCACATGTTAGTATGGAAAGGGTTTGCAGCGTATAATAACCATACAGATGTTTAAAGAATCAGCCAGTACCATGAGGACAGAGGAAGCCAGGGGGTTAAGTCATTTCTGTCCGTCACTTGTTTTGAGCAGATGGGAGGACGGGGATGCCTCGGAGGGAAAATGATTTATGGAGTAAGTTCTGACCCCGATAACTGAGCTTTAAAGGTATCTGCAACTCTTTTATAGTCAATTCACATTTGTGTTCAACACCTGACAGGTGAAGCACACCTGCTGCCAACTCACAGGCAACACGGAAGACTGTGATCCATTATACAGAGCCACATGCCAGAGCATATATTTCAGTCACAATCATTACACAGCTGCTACTTATCAATCCATCTAAACAGCATTACTTTGACAGTGTGTTCAGCTCAGTCTGATCAATAAGCATTTTTAGCAGAAATGAATGAAGACGAGCCGATAATGTTTTTTCACCATCAGTTCAGAACAATGTGGAGATGTGATGGTAAACAGGCAGGAGGTAGTTGCATACTTCATATCGATCACCATTTTATTCGTTGAGTGGTTTTAAATGGCAGCTGTTTAGTTAAATTTCCACATCAGAGGTTTGGGGCTGTTCCTGTCCTCACACACAGCTTTTTGAACAAAGAGAAGCTCACTGGCTGCATACGTCATCGTACAGTGGCATCCATTTTCAGCCCACAAGCTGCGTTTGGGGTTTAAGGCTTTATGGGGTTGACTGGAAGAACAGTTGGAAAGCTGGAGCGGCGAGAGGAAGAGGGAGGGCAGAAGAAAACGGCTCCTCTCATATGCCATAATAAAGTTTGACCCCTCTTTAAGAACAGTATTATTGCTGCAAAAGAGACATGTTGGTGGGTGGGTGGCTCAGAGGTGGGTGGGGGGCATGGGATTGCATTTCCAAATGAAAGAGGGATGTTAAAACACCCCCAGCAGCCTACTGGTTTTTTCAGTTTATGTGCAAGTGTGTAAAAAAGGCACCTGTCTCTTGTTAAACAGAACCGCTGTGCGACCCCCCCTCTGGTGTCGCCGCTCTGCTCTCTGCTGTGCAACTAGTAGTTTCATTCTGAAGTGGTCCCCCCCGATCTACAGTCAGTGTCTCATCCCCAGTGAAGCTAAGGTGGAGATGAGCTGTCGGATGGCTCGGTATTCAATGGTATTCAATATTTATGTCCCTCTTAGGATGAACTGTGATAACTTTAGCCATCCCTTCATCTCATTCTGTTCAACACTGTGTGTTTGTTGCACAGTCTGTGAAGTGTGCCCTTCGACATGGACGCAGTTTAACAATCATGAGCCCAAAAATGCCCAAATAACGAGTGTAATCTACAGTAATTAGAGGAGCAGACAGCTGGTCCTCCTGTTTCTTCGCCTCGTATTTCTCTTCGGTCTGCTTCTCTGTGTCTGTCCGTCTCCCATAGTTTGGAGTTCCCTTCTGTGAACACCCTTCCTCATTCCCCCGGCTAATCTCTTCCCACATAGCTGACCTTAGTTCCCAACTGTGAGTGAGTGACACGTTGAAAAGTGTGGCTTTTCTCTCTGACTGCTGTTGTGGAACCTGAGAGAGTTTGAGAGTGGCCCTGCGGGCCGGGGACGGGCCGGAGGAAGCCTGGAGGACGTGTGGATGTAGCCCCCGTGTCTACCGGGAAGACGGATCACTGCAATACTAACAAACTGATGGGTTACCAAGCCTCTGACTTGTTATGACAGGGAAGTGCTGTGTTTATGTTTAACTCCAGCTTTGAAATGTATAGCTTAGCGCCGGCCTGAGGCTGATGGAGTGGCCCTAGTTGTTAGTGGTGTTTCCACGGTGATCCCAGTGCAGTGTCCCATCAGCAAACTCACAGAGAGAGATAACGGGGGGGGTCATTCTGCTGTGATTTACTGTAGCGGCTATAATAATGGTGTGTAATGTGCTCTGTGGACAACATTCATTACATATTAGCTTTGTTGCGTCATCCAAAGACTTCAGTTTATTGTCCTGCCAAGGTAATATGGTCATTTGTAAGCTACACAGTGAGTGCTCATCGCCACAGGGCCTTTTCTCTGTTCTGTATGTGGGTTTGTTGTCACGCTTTGGACTTTAGACTTCAGACATAATATAGGTCAGTGGTTCTTGTAGGGCGTGTCCCTCTGACTGTGTCTGCCACTAAGAACAGTCACTCATGGCCACCACAACAGGAGAACATGACGCTGGGAACACAAACACACATTAAGATATTAAGCTGCTTCCTTTAGGGTGTTACAACTCACTGAGCTCTAAAATCCAGCATTTGTATTGACTTTCCACGTAGCTGAGTGAAAATCTGCTGCACTGATCAAAGCGTAGGTGTGGCCCCACCCAGCTTGGTGCGCAAAGTTCATCCCAGCAGAACTGATGTGCTGCACGTTATGATGAGACGCTTGAACATCTCCTAGAATCAAGGGAAGCAGACAGAGAGGAAAGCAAAGACTAATCAGCTCTGGGAGTTTCAGTTTATCACAACATGGTCTCTGCAAGTGTGTCGCAGCATCAGAACAACCTTTAAACATTTGTTGTTCCTCCGGTCCACGTACTCAACATCCAAGCTCACTCCTTTAAGACCAACTCCTTAGACAGAGAGGGAAGAAAGAACCTGCAGATCCATCTCCAGGTTCTTTCTTCCCTCTTGTCTAATCCCTTTCATAGAGCAGAGAGACAGTCTGACGGGCCTGGAGTCGGGGGGAAGCACTCCTACTTAAAGAAAGCGCCCGGGCAAATTTGGGGCTGGTGGTAATTATTTGGGCCTCATTATGGGATCACATTTCCCCGAGTCATTCTCTGTGGTAACTGTTACTGGATATGGGGCTGACACTGTCAATAAAGCGGGGGGAAAGATGACACGCCTTTTGTTTTGACAGGACCAAAGCAGTAATGCCTCCTGTTCGTTTGCATTTGCAAAGAGAGCAGCAGCGAGGGCCTCACAGCCACTTTTCCAGATGCTGTGACAGAGAAAGACCCTGGCGTCACTCTCAGATCAGCCGCTCAGACTTAGTGTAGGGTCAGAAGATATAAGGCCCTTTGACTGAGCAGTGTGGATCTGTGTCACCTATGGCACAGCTAGACCACAACTCTGTGTGTGTGTGTGTGTGTGTGTGCTGAAGCCAGCGGTGCTTGGTTATTGGTCCAAGGATGGATATGACATTTGAGGAAAGGCTCAGTGGCTTTCAGCCCCCCCCTCCACCCCCCTCCACCCTCCACCCTCCCTGAAGTAACCGCTGAGATTTAAAGCACTGCTACACCCAGCACTGTTGCTCACCCCCCTGCAGGACGTCACAGGGACTTTTTGCACCCGTGGATCAGTAGACACACATGTTCACATGCTCGGGGGCCTCTAGCAACAATACACAGTTGTGCTCTCGCTCACTTGACTCAGCCTCACACAGGGATCTTAGCTATGACCCACTAGCTGATGTTTCTCCAAGGTGGCAGGACGGGAAGCAGCGGGTCGGCGTCTCAGCCCGATCCCACGAGACCGGGCCAGATCTTAGCAGGCATCCACGATAAGTGTTTCCCAGTAACCCGGGCAACCAGATTCAGATCTCTTTCGACTATTACATGCGGTCTCAGTGCTCCTTTTGGCAACCGCTTTTCCTGTTCTTAAAACAAACATTTGCTCTCATTATAAAATCTTCTGCCAAGCTGAATAAGAGGAAGCTTTGATCTTCAGAGACGGATATAGAACATAAAGAAAACTGCTTGAGGTTCATTAATTAATGCTGAGAGTGAGCAGTGAGGCTCAATCACTTCTGTAACCTCTGTGAGAGACAGGCAACAGCACTCGGCTTTCCAATACTGAATTTTACATTTGTGAGTCTGGAGTGTCACTTTGACCGGACATGTAAAATACAGGAGTCATTGGGTATATAGAGTGTGTGTGTGTGTGTGTGTGTGTGTGTGTGTGTGTGTGTGTGTGTGTGTGTGTGTGCTGTAAGTGTGTGTGTGTGCTGTAAGTGTGTGTGTGTGTGTGTGTGTGTGTGCTGTAAGTGTGTGTGTGTGTGTGTGTGTGTGTGTGTGTGTGTGTGTGCTGTAAGTGTGTGTGTGTGTGTGTGTGTGTGTGTGTGTGTGTGTGTGTGTGTGTGTGTGTGTGTGTGTGTGTGTGTGTGCTGTAAGTGTGTGTGTGTGCTGTAAGTGTGTGTGTGTGTGTGTGTGTGTGCTGTAAGTGTGTGTGTGTGTGTGTGTGTGTGTGTGTGTGTGTGTGTGTGTGCTGTAAGTGTGTGTGTGTGTGTGTGTGTGTGTGTGTGTGTGTGTGTGTGTGTGTGTGTGCTGTAAGTGTGTGCAGAACAGGTGTGTGTTTAATGAGTTTCAAGAGAGTGAGAGAGGCAAAGAAAAGACATTTCATAAGATTTAGAGCCCAGACATGAGAGGCTGAGTCACTCACTGAAGAAGTGGGTCAGTCAGAACCCAGGCAACAGATAGTATGTACTTTTAGGTGTGTGTGTGTGTGTGTGTGTGTGTGTGTGCACGCCTGCAAGCTTGCATGTGGCAGGGTTGACTGAATTGTTCCCTGATATGCACCACCCTGGCAGGCTTTCCAGGCCTGGGGGCAGGGCTCCTCAGTCAGTCTTGAATTATATATCCAGATTTCTATCTGTATGAAAGAATAATCACACACTGATCTATTTCTTTCATCTACCAAACCGATCTCCTTAATGTTGATTATTTAACATCTAGCATTTCACCCAGTAGTCCTCCACAAGCCGTATGACCTGAGCGGCTGGTAATTGAGCGGTGGAGGTTGATGAGAGGTGCGAGCTCTCTTTGCCTCCCCCTCTAACGCACACTGACATAAGTGCCTGGGCCTGGCTCCCTGCTGGCAGCAGATGAACTAGAAAGCTCTCTTGCTGATTATTGGCAGATGAAAAAAGAAGATCCGCAGGGCTAAGCAAAGGAAAAAAAAATATTATTGACTTCTCACCGCAGCTACTATTTATTCTCCCCTTTTTCTGTCCACGTATTTGTTTTTGAGGCTGTTAGATTCTTGCCTCGGAATATTTTTGGGGTTGTCTTTGATTGAGCTGGAAAGGAATGCCTTTAATCGTGGCTACAAAGGAACCAAGGGACATGTCCCCGTCAGTTCTGCAACAGATCTAGACAGATGAGGAGGAGGAGGCGGAACGGAGGAGTGAGCATTGTTAACAGTCTGTGGGGAACCGTTTGCGTGCCCTGTGGTTTCTCGTCCCTGTGAAATGGAGACTCAGTGATTTGGTTTCCCAGGCCCCTTTTCCTCAGGGCCGCACACAAACCAAATGAAGACGTTTCAGTCTGTCCCGGTACCCATTTATAGTCCAGCGGCAGCGAGCTTCTAAGTGGTAGATGGCACCGATGGTGGCACATGGAGAGTGTTCACAGCCATCTGATTGTAAGTGGTGTGGGCATATCTAAAATAGAAGATAATGCTTAGTCTTGTCAACGATGCAAAACATAGACACTGTGACCATTGAGGTGGTTGCCCTCAGAGCCTCAGAGAGCCAGAGAAAACCAAAACCAGCCGCTCCCGCTGAGCCTGTTTGGCTCAGCTTTGGGATTATTATCTGCTTTATTAGGTATGATCGCACAGCTCCGTGCATTGACATGTTTAATATCACAACGAGATCCAAACACGAGCAGGTAAGCCTACAGATTCAAAGTAGGGTGTTGTCCTTTCACTGTAGAACCAGATTCTTCCTGCTAAATGTAGCTCTAGTTCACATTTCCCACAAACCTGTAGCAAACAGAGCAGAGGTCAAAGAGGGAAAGTGTCATT
>NC_092025.1:432500-516108 GCF_042242105.1 Pempheris klunzingeri | reverse complement strand
GGGTACGGTTCAGTGAGGAAATGCCTTCATTTAACACATAAAAGCGTCTATCAACGGCAACTGTCTTCCTCTAATGGTGCGACGCTGTCTTTTAAACACCTGTTGCAAATATTTGGTCCAATCTTTGATATCCTAAAGGTCACGTACTGTGTTTTTGGTGTCTATGGATGAATGTACGGGTGGGATAAAGTGTATGGTGTTGTGTGAACATCTGTCTCTTATAGGTTGGCGCCTCCTCCCTTCATCAGAGTGCAATTGTTGTTTTGTTCTCCCTAAATGACACCGAGCTAAACACAAGAAGTAAAGTCTTTGGAATGTAATGCATCAGTAATGGTGCAGATATTTTAGTTGATTGTGCTAATCCCAGTATTCACACTTCATTCTGTTCAGGCTCTCTGTGGGTAGTGTGCTCAGCTGGTTTAGTTCTTCAGGTTCATTGTTGTCAATGTAACCATACAATGATTTGTTTTTGCACTCCAGTATTTTGAATTCACAGAGTGAGTGAGTGTGATTAGGTGGATGGACCTGATGATGAGCTCACCACAGTTTTTTACAAGTGATTGCTTTCTCCTCTTTTTTCTTTGCTTTTGTGAGAGATGATAACCTCTTTGTCTCTCGGTCTGGTTCTTTGCAGTATCACCCTCTGTCTCTGTGCAACACAAGTGAGGATGAACGACAAGAGAGTGACTTCATCACCATTGTCAAACTGGAGCACAGGGTACCCCGCTGTCTGCCGCTGCTCGAGAAGGTGAGGCTGTCTCTCACACACACACACACACACACACACACACACACACACACACACTCACACACACTTCATGCCTTTTTCCTCGTTGAAACCTCTGAGAAACTCCCCTCTCTGTGACCCCTTCCACTCTCAGACATGGCAGCAGACAGATGAACCATCTTGCCATCTTGTCTTCTCTCCAGCCCCTCTTCTGCTCTTGGAGTTAGACTTTAAAGAGAAGATGGTTTTAGAGGGAATATTTGGCAGGAGCTTAATGTTTTGTTCAGGACAGTGATCTTTCAGAGTGAGGGCTTGGACAGGAGGGGGTGGGCTTAGCTCAGCGCTGCTATGTAGCAAGTGGCAGTGAGCCCTGGCTTTGGATGTAAGGCTTTCAAGCCCCAGCTGTCACTGGTCCGATCCCAGCCAGCCAGAACCAGACACTCTCCATTTCTGCTTCCCTCTAATATGAGCGCAGCCAGAGCTCCATAGATTCCACCCACAATGGTTTAGATGTATGTGCAGTGGAGTTGACCTAAATCTCCCTTGTGTTTAAGTACTCTACCATACACACTGGCTGGCATATCCTAACTTTAAAGTAGTGTGATTTAAAACTGTTGCTATTTTTTCCTCGTTTTTCAAGTGGTGACAAATTAGCAGGCAGGAGTATAGTTAGACGACTGCCCTCTTTTAGCCTGTGTTTTCTTTTCCCCTAATTTAAAGCCATGTTTAGGAGCTGCCCGCCGTGGCGACGATGTAGAGACATTCCCACACTTCCCCGCTCCTTTCTTCCTCCTCCTGTTGCTCCTTCAGTGGGAACCAAACCAAGCAGGCCAGGGGGGGGGGGGGGGGGGGGTTGTCACTCAGGGCTGACTCCAGAAAACAGTTTTGATTAAAGCCTTAATGGCAACACTATATCGGCCCGTAAACAAAGCACGGTCTCTCCCTCATGCAGAAGTACCCTTGAACAAAAGGCTGTTGCTTCCGAGTGCTTTCTCTCTCCCCGCGGATCGCCTTTGAAATCAGGAGATGTGGAGGAGGGAGGGGAGGGGAGGGGAGGGGAAGAGAGGGGGGTCTGTCTTGTTGTTTTGGCCCTTTGGAAAGTATGTGTTGCAATAAACTCCACTCCAGCCACCTGCATCCTCGCTTCCTCAGCGAGATCCAAAGCTTTCGGTCGTGGTGGATTTATTGGGGATTCATCGTGCAGCTGCTGAGGAGTTTGCTCTCAGCCGTTTGAAGCGGATGAATCAGACGGTTGGGGATGTGCGGCACTGGGTCGGCCGTGGTCTCTGGATGGGACTTGTTTACAGTTTAGTCTGACTGCGACCCGCCCCGCTGATCTATAGATACTCCGACGGCCACAGAGGGCTCGTGTTGCACCACACACACTCAGAATAGCCTGTAAACCAAACAAAGTGAAGCTCAAAACCTTGAAGGATAAGGTTTCATTGTTGTCCTTTGTTTTTATTTTGGTTTTCAGAGGCTCCTATCCTCAGAGACATCATGGGATAGCAGGGGAGATTCCTCTGCTGATTTGCAGGGATTCGGGCTGTGTCTGTAATGCTCTCCCAGTGGGCCTCTGAACAGCCTGCAAAGTTCAAGTTCATCTCTCAGGAAGTCCGTCCTGCACTTCGAAACATTAGTTTGTCAGTGCACGATGTCTTCAGATTAAGAGGGAAATATCACACATGCTGAACACTTTCTCCTCATGACCGAGGTAGTGCAGTGGGCCTGTGACCGTGGCCCTCTCCTGGGGCACTCCACTGGCCCCCCCTCACCCACGTTCACAGACTTATTACTAATTACTCACTTCGGTAACAGCGGTGCTACTTCAGTGAAAACCTTAAATAATATTACAATGCTGTAGTTGTTAATTGATAGAATTCAACATATGAGGAACAATAAATCACACTTAGATCAGTACTCAGTAACGGGACCTAGAAAGCAGTTAGTTGTGATGAGCTTCCCTTTAAACCCTTCACAGCTACATCAGAGCCAGTGTGGTGGTGCTAGATCGTACTTTGCAAAGTTAACTCTAAAAAGTGAACTAGAAAAATCTAAAATCGGAAGAGTCCAGATAGCATGAGAGCCCCTCTGTGCAGTTATTTCCTGCCGATCTCTGATTCAGCCTTCTCTCTCTGCACAGTCCTCTGAATCAAAAGCCTCCACTGCTCCGGTGGTTTTGCATCATTACACAACTCAACACAAGCAGAGGCCACTGGCTTTTTCTGCCAGCATGTTGTGCTAGAGGAGATCTGAAGAGTCTGCTTTCCACTAGCCAGCCTGGCTTTTCTGTTTACTCTAAAGTCCTGGAAAGGTTCTCAGGCTAAGTCACAGAGCAACACATGACTCAACGAGAAAAGGCAGTGCAGCGGTGCCAGGAGGGCTCCTCTAAACTCCACACCAGCCTCACTTCATGCTGTAATCTGCTTTTTCAGACTCTCCCACTCTAACTGCAGCTCTGTCAAACACCATCAATAAGAATCCGAGGTTTGGTGGAAGCAGCGATTGAGTCTGGCCCGTGTCTGAACTTGTTGACTGTCATAGAAAGCCTTTCTTATTGATTCTGCTTCTCTCAGATGAAAAGACTTTTGGCCTGATTGTACAGTAATCCTGCTTTCTTTAACTAGGGTTTTCATGTGCTCGTGCCTGTGTGTGTGTGTGTGTGTGTGTGTGTGTGTGTGTGTGTGTGTGTGTGTGTGTGTGTGTGTGTGTGTGTGTGTGTGTGTGTGTGTGTGTGTGTGTGTGTGTGTGTGTGTGTGTGTGTGTGTGTGTGTGTGTGTGTGTGCTCAAGTCATTAGAAAGGTGACCTCTGTGTGAGGAGATCCAAAGTGAGTCAGAGGCAGCTCCAGTATGATACCAGCATGACTGTCACTGTAATGATCACTGCAGAGCAGGACGGCCGGTAACATCCATCTAATGCTGAAGCTGTTTTAAAAAAGAAAACCTGCTGCTTGACATTTCCTTTGATCAAGTCCTGCTTCCTTCCTTCGTGAAGGTTGTCCTGCTCAGTTTTTGTCACTGTCCAGCTGGTGAAGCACAGAAGCACCTGTCTGTGTCATGTAGAGCAGTGATAGTGGAGTGGACATGATGTGGAAATCATCACACACAAACACACTCAGTACATTCATGTGTTTATCATTTTATTTACTTTACCAGAGTTCATATAAAATAAAAAATATCTCTGTTTAGTGTGAAAAATCGAAGCTGTGGAAACAATAAGCTGACAAATAAAAGGAGCTTTCTCTTTTTCTATTTATATTTTCGAGGGTAAAATAAAACTGATGGGAGCTGAAAGAAAAGTACAAAGATTAATATTTATACTTTACACGTCACTTCACTTATTTAATTGATAATGTTAATAGTTGATGAAGTCAGTCAGTCTGACTCCTCTGATGCCCCACATACTGAGCATGTACTATAAGCATTATGTACGTATGTATACATGTTTTAATGATAATATAATATAGCTGCTACCATTAGAACAGAAAATGTAAAGACTACAACTGCTGCAGCTATAGAATGAGTAACTAAAGAACCAGTAAGCTCTCGTGTGTCCAGGAAGAGCACCTACAGTGACAGGACGTGGTTGGAAACAAGGGAAACCCGTTGAGGGAGGAATAAATGGTGACAGTGTTTTTGTCCTCTCCTGTCTGATTGTCTGTTGGGGGTGACGCTGACCTCAGGCTATTCCTGCCTGCTGTTTTTTAGCAAAGGCAGGGGGCTGGAAATGCAATGGAAGCTGCCTTTGGCTTCCTCTCCTTCGTTAGCCGGGTCCAACGTCTCCAGTTCATCAGAGACGAGTCGAGGAGGAGGAACACAGGAGGAACATCTGGGAAAAGGGGGATATTTCAGCTTTCGAGAGTAAATGCAAAAAGCAGCAGGTACACAATGGACATTTTGGCTAGTATGAAATGCATCAGTGTTAGAAGACCTCTGGGTCTGCTTTGATTTCTCTCCCAAGAAAATTCATTATTTGCTTATCTGACAGTGCCAGAAAGTTGCACAGCCGCCTTCAAAGGCATAAACTACGACTTTCTGTTTCTTTCTTCTCTCAGTCAAAGCTGGACTCTTGGCTATGCTCTGCTAATAGACCAGCACGCACCACGCAGCTCTTAAACCATGCACCTTAGATTGTTCTTATTCATCTTTGAAACACATGAAAAGCACACACACACACCATATTCTCACTGGTTCCAATCTGAAATAGACTGCATAAAAAGTTTGAAAAGCACATTGGGACATTTTAAAATGTGTTTTTCAGCCCTCTGAGCAAAAGGTATGAGCCCTTTCTTCCTGAGTGTCATATTCCTTCTGCTCCTTGTCAGGGTTTCACTGCTATGATCATTTCATCTCCAACGCAGCGGCTTCAAGAGTGAATGGGCGGCCTCTTTACTGGGGCACAATGCTGCCCCCACTAATGTCCCAGATATGTGCCTTTCCACACATTTCCTTAAGAATCAACAAGTCTAAGTACCCACGTCGGTCTGTTTGTGCCTGTTTGACCCTGACGACACAGTATTTCCCTCCCATTTCCTCTGTTGCTGAAGCGAGGCTCTGTCTTAGCTCACCATATGAAGATAAGTCAGTGGGAAGGATTCAGCTCGGACTCCGGCAGCCTAATGACTGCCTTCTTTTCCGTCAGTGCACTCATCACAGCTCTAACAGCGCCTGTGAGGTCGTTTGTGGTTTGATTAGCACCCCTCGTTTATTTTGTCTTTCATTTTCAGTTAGTTGGTGTTGTGGCTGTGGAGGTATTTTCCTGAGCCCGAGCCTTCTGTCTCTTGTTCCTTTCATGATGATGCAGATATTAAAAGGGAAGCCACGCTCGCAGGGTATTTAATAAAGCCGAACAATGGGCACCTTTGTCATCCCTTATCCACCGTCCTGCACAAGCAGAATCAAACCCCCTCCGGCGTACAGTGTTAACATCAGCTGCAGTCTCCTTTCCTGCTGTGGTGTTGTGACGAGGTGGTGCTGGTGATACTGGTATGCATTTGTTTGTACGTGTCCCACAGGTACACCAAGTGTGTGTGTGTGTGTGTGTGTGTGTGTGTGTGTGTGTGTGTGCACGTGTAGCGATAGCTGACCAACCTAGATACACATTTTAGATTAGACTTGATATGTGACAGTGAGAGTAAATGAGGTGTGTGTGTGTGTGTATGTATATATATATATATATACACACACACACACACAATACATTTAATACATTTAAATTAACATGCCATAACTTTTCAACATTTAAGAAATGGCCAGTTAGTAGAAAACACTGCTGTTAGCTGGTTCTGTTGAAGATGGTAGTGTGGCATGAGCATTAGCCTCTGCTTATGAAGCTGAGCTGGACCACCACAGGACGACTGGGTGGGAATTGCACAGCGTTGCTTTATGTTGCAGTGGTTGTTTAACCTGAACCCGACTAAATGAAGTCATTCCTAAATCCACATAACGGCAGCACACACTGCTGGATGTTACTGTAGAGCTCTTCTTCTTCTGTGAAGACAGACGTGACCGTGGGTGAAATAACCCCCTGTAAAGACCAGTTCATCTTTGTTTTGGGGGTTTATCAGTGAGGCTTTGGGATTTAGCTCGAGACAACACGTGTAACATCTGTCAGTTTAGCAGGTTTTGGCCTCTTCAGTTTCTGTCCAGTCTGTGATGATCAGTTCAAAGTGGAAGACTGTGTCCTCCGCTGCCTGCTTTACTTCACTGTTTGAATGGTTGATCCATCCAATGATTTGTCCACCGCTTTGACCCACAAAATGTTCTGTGACATTTAGTTTAGACATTCATGGTGCCCAGAGGATGAATCCTAAACAGACGGGTCATCTAGTGCCACGTTTAGCTGCATACAGCATCATAGGGCTGCTACATGTGTGGTGAGGTGAGGAGGGATCATGAATTACATCCATGATGGATCGTCTTCCAGCTTTTTAGTGGTCAACAATGACATCTTAGAGGGACCACACACTCCTCATGTCCACCCAAAGCTTTGGTCCGTGCATCCCTGCCTGTCAAATTCATCAAGAGTTACTCAGGTGAAGTGCAGATATACTCAGGCACCTCCTGGACCATCCAGTGTGTTCTAGGGTTAACTCAACCTGCTGAAAATCAGTTGTCATTAATGTTCAAGAAGTATCTGCTGTGTCAGAAGTCCAAGGACAAGAAAACAGGGTGATAAGTCTTCTGTTTTCATCAGCAGAGCGGCATGTTCCCATGGGACCAGCCAAAGAATACTTTGGACGAGGAAGAGCCCTGAACATTCAAGTTCCACCCGTCAAAACAAACCTCAGTTGATGCTTGTTGAGCTCGTCACAGTTCCAGGAAGACTCTTTAGGTACAGATAGTTGCTCTTTCAGAGAGCTTGGCTTTGTGAGCAGCTCAACAATGAGAAGAATACTTCAGGTTTCCCTCCTCAGTTGGAAAGAGCATTCTTCTTTTTGTCAGCTCTTCAAAAATGTGCCATGCTTTGCATTTCATAGTCACGTGTGGTCTTTGGAGCAGTGGCTTTGGTGACCTTCATGAGGCAGAAACAGGAGGATTGGGTTTCATTTGTCTGCTCAGGTGAGCAGGTGGGACACAACAGCACAGCACGGTTGGAAGTCTCAGGGGATGGGTAGAATCAGGTCTTCTTGTCTCGCCGTGGGGTATGAAAGTGGGTTGGGCTGCTCTGTGTGATATTTTTGACCTTTGGTGCAACAAGGTGAGTCTACACAAAGATATGTGGATCAGCTTATTGCCAAGGGGGACTATCCATCTATCCATCACATGCCATACTTCACAGTGATTAGATGTTAGAGGAAAGGTGCATCTCACCACTGCTCTCCCACATTTACGAAACAACCCTCACTGGCCCAAAGCTGCTCCAAACTCAGGTGAGAGCAGGCAAGCATATCTGTTCATTTATTAATAATCAATCACACGCAGTTCAACCTACAGGCGACCAGACCTGAACTGCAGGTCCTCAAGTTTACAGGATCACAGCACAGTGAAACTCCGAGGTTAGAGAAAGGCCTGCAGGTCACAGCTTAACAGATGTCACCTTGACCTGCAGCATTGTTGTCGTTCAGCTCAGTTCAGTGCTGTCATCACTCCGACCAACGAGGTGTGACTGATTTGCAGAGGGTCTGCCTCTCTGCTGCACTCTTTCCACTCATCCCGTCACCTTAAATAGGTGGAAAATTCTCTGGCCTAAAGGTGCGTGTGTTACTCCCGGGGCATCTGTCAGGATATTTTCAGCGTGACACACCCCAGCTGTGGCTCTCATCCGCATGTCTTGTCCTCGCTCGGTTTGTTGGCGGGTGCCAGCGTTGCTAAGCTAAACATTGACTCTGAGCTGATGGTTCCCCACACGTACGATCTGGAAGATGTGTTGTTTGCTTTGAAAGGTGGTGTTTTCAGTTGCTGGCTCTCTTTTCCCAGCGACTGGCGATTAGCAGCTTGTTGCTCCCCCTTTCTCACTTTTCTGCTCTTCCCTTTTCTCCTCTCCCCTCACAGAGGTGACGCATGGGCTGTGTACTGGCTCTGCATAGTTACTGTGGGCATGCTGAGCGAACACAGTCTTGTCTGATTCTGCAGTCCAATTTGAGCTTTGACTGCATCGCCACAAAACTTTTATACACCAACAGTGAAATGTCTGCAGTGCCGCTCGGTTGGAAGTTCCTCTTACCCTCATAGAAGCAGTTGGAATATCACCTGCATGTGTTTATGTGTGGATTGCAAAATATGTCGCTCTTAACAAGTTCCGGCTAAGATTTTGTCCAGAGTCTGATTTTTCCTCTCCTCACCCAAAGCGAGGGAAAAGGGTCGGATCCTTTACCACACTGTAAAATAGCAAAGAGGAATTAAGTGGATTCAACTAATCTTTGGTCGTCAACTTAATGTAAATAAGACAATAACTAATTTCAAATGAGTTCAACTTGAAGTTTCAGACCACTTCAGAATATTGAGAATGTGTCTCTGTGGTTGAACAGTTCATTCAACACCTTACATGTGTTGAACTTGCCATCTCAAATTCAGCAAACTCACTCTTGGTTTTACGCTCCAGAGACGACTGCACGACTGTAATTAGTCGTCTTAAGTTCAGTGGACTGACATTGTCGAGGCAGCGGGGAAACACTAAGTTGAACCAGTTTCAAATATTTTCCAGTGTACTATCACGCTGATGACCCTTGAGCTAATTTACACAGAGAACATGACTATTATCTCAGCCATTGGACACGCTTGTTTAAAAGCAATAAAGACACATGTAAGAGAGAGGAAACAATATCTTCTTTCACACACGCTTGTGTATATGTGATTGTGCACGCACACACTAGCACTCATGTATGAACGCTGTACATTTGCCCATGTAAGCATCTATGCATGCAGGGCTGCTTATTTGCTCCCTGAGGGTGAGCACGCTGCTGTCTTGCAGAGCTGCTACCAGTTTTCAAGAATGCAAAGCGTTTGCATCTCAAGGCGTTCATATTAGGGAGGCACATCTCTCACATGTCACTTCAAAGGGAGCGTGTGAGGTCAGGGTTTCATCAGGCTGTCGTCCAAGAAAAATGCTGCCCTATAAATAGAACGCCGTGTCATGCTCATAAAGAGCCCTGATGATGCCATTCTGTGCCAAACGGTGGTTATTAAAATGCCACCATCCCGCCCGGCGGGGAGACACCTTCAGCCGGCTGCTAGGAGGGAGGGGGTCACTGGTGTGAGTGGTTGCGCAGAGTGGGAACCATCGGTAGGAGTTCATTCTTGGTTCTCATTCTGCCTGCAGAGCTGAAGATGTTTTTCCACACGGGGATGGCAAAGAGGATCATATGATGAGTGCTTAATGGCCCTGCAGTTACAACTGTACTATATCGCTGCCTCTCCCTGATGAATGAGGCGTTCAGAGGGCAGTAACTTATTATTACTGCAGTATTAGTCCTTTGATCTCCCAGCAGTTTCAACCCTGGAGATTTTTAGAGGGGTGGCTTGTCAAAATAGCTTTGCAGACGGGATCGGGCCCGGTCTTGCCCCGACTATGGAGAGAGGAGGCCCGGAGGTGTACAGAGGCACCAGTGTGCGGGAAAACCTGAGTGCAGAGGCATCACACTGCAGTCTCATGGACCTTTGCTTCCTAGTGTCTGAAATCAGTTATTATGTTATATTTGCAGCTAATCTGCTGTGTCTCTGTGTGCTTTGTCAGGTGTCCACTGTGGGTTTAAAGGTTCAGTAGGTAACTTTTATAAAAATAGCTTTTTGTCACATTATCCGTATTTATCTGACAGGAGCCCGTGAGACGGCTCGTCTGTGGGAAAACTCTCCTCCTCCTACTGCTCCTAATGTCATTTGTAAGAATCCAATGCACCTGAATGAAAATGGCCAATCAGAGCAGCAGGCGTCTCTGACCCCCCCCCATAGTTTGTGTTTGGTTCTTGCTCCAGGGGACACACAGGAGGAGGAGGAGGAGCCGTGCAGCGCTCTGATATGACTTTTCTTTATTGATTGAATTCAACATGTTACAGCAGCAACAAGTAATAGAAACTATGTCGGCAGCCTGGCTGTTCACAGCACGGTGGTCAACCAGCAGTCCTGCTCCTTTATAATCACACATAGAGCCCATCTTTATCAATGATGTGTGTGTGTGGTCTCGCTTGTTCTCTGTTTACACAATACAGACAAATATGTGGAACAAGTTTGTAATGTAAAAACCACATCCACAAACAGAGGTGACAAATATAGTGGGTGGGCTTTTGACATTTCATCATCAGCTCACCGACAGCGAGCAGCGATCTGAGCAGAACCAGGAGCTCAGCAGCCAGCTCACCATCTGCATCGGTACTGTTGTGCACCGTTGTGTCCACCGTTGTGTACCTGGCCTCTGCAGATGCAGTGGTTAGCCTGCACGTGCACGGCAGCCTCCCCTGTGGAGGGGCTTTGGAGGTAGAACTGAAGCGTGGCGGAGAGGGAGGGGGAGGGAGCTGGAAGTTGTACTCTTACAAATTCTGAAGCTAAGCCCACTCTCTTCTCAGTGTTACCAACTGCTGGTTTAACTGGATGAGAGAAAAGTCCAGTTTTGTCTTCACAGACTGCATCCAAAGTGCAAGCACCGTGAGTGTGCTGCCCTTGAGTCCCTGCTGGAGAGCCACGATAAAACACGCCAGCTCGTTCTCAGCCAGGACATTCCTCTAGTAATGACAAAGGCGACTGGTAAGCCTCGTGGTGAAACATGAAGAGGGAGAAGAGAAAAGAACAGAAAGCAGGAGAGAGGTGGAGAGGTGAATGGGTTGATTCAGAGGAGTGGCAGGCGAGGCCAGAGGGCGACCCACGCCAGTCCCGTCTGTCTGGTCCTTCAAGGTCAGGTCCAGCGGGTCAGAAACAGCTCCGTCGACAGGAACATTTGTTGCTCTGATTGGACTCTTTCACATCTTTCTCCTCCCTTTGTGTTGTCACCAGTCCCTCTGTGTTTACCTGCCTTCTTCTCCCTCCACCCTCCCATCCTCCTGCGGAGCGTCTGGCACATCCCAGTTTTCATTGTGCCGCTGAGCCGCTGGCCCTCTTTAAGATCTGCATTAGAATGTTGTTTTTATATAGCAGCAAGCGGAGGCATGTGCAGTCTCTTTTGAACTGCTCGGCAAACAGATGGAGGTTTTGACGCTGCCTTTATGAGATTAAGCGAAACATTCCTGTAAAAAAAAGAGGACATTTCTCCGTGTCCCTTCACTCTCTGCTGTCTCCCCTTCTCTCACTTTACCTTCTCATTCTTTCTCTCTTTGTCTCTGTCTCTTTTGCTTTCTTTTTGTTTTTTTGTTTTTCTCTGGCTTGCCTTAGGCTTGGGCAAGGGCACGGCGCTGCTGAAAGTGAAGTGGAAAGTCGACAGGTTTGTGTTACCGATAACTACTTCCCCAGGCAAGCAAGTGAGCACTAGGCATCTCCCAGAGTTTAGAGCAAACCAGCAAACAGGTCCTGTGAGTCCGACACTGCAGGCGAAGGGAGTGAGTTCTTGTTTCTCCTCTGCAGAGTGAACCTGTTTAACTCTGACTCAGGTAGGTTAGTGCCAAGCACCCCCTCCCCTCTGGCTTTTAGCAGGGGTTTGACAAAACAGATTCACAGGGCAGACAGTGTGGCTCTAGTATGTAATTCACCAGGATACAATGAGACTATTTAGACACAGATTTACATGAGGCACATGCCTAATAGCTATCAAGCATATATTATTATACTGACCCGCATTATATAAACGTTTTTCAGGAGCCAGATAAAATTCAGAAAGTCATTCTCTCCACGTGTGAGCTGTACTGACTTACCCACTAACCCCTTTTTGAAAGAGAATAAGAATCAGATATTAAATCCTAATGTTGTGAATATGACCCAAAAGGCCAAATGTCCTTACAAACAGCTCCCCAGCTGCTCGCTCCACCACTGTGGTCCAGTCTGAAAAACCTCAACAACCATTGGAGGGATTGCCACGATCCTCAGAGGATGAATTCTACTCACCACTGGTGATCCTCTTACTTATCTTGTAGCGCCACCATGATGCTCACATTTGCAGCTTTGAGTCAAATGTGTCAACAACTATTGGATATGTTGCCGTGAAATCTGGCACTCACATTGATCCCTCTCAGGGCAACGTGGAATAACGTGGTTGATTTCTGAACTTTCCTGTAGCACCATCATCAGGTCAAAACTTAAATTGGTCCATATACCGTATATATATGTATATACATACATACACATATATACTGTGTGTATATATATACATATATATAAGATTACAAACACTTCCACTGTAATGTGATTTACTTTGGTCTACAGTAACTGTGCAAAGTCAGAAAAGTCAAATTCCTTCAGAAGTCATTAGAAATCAAACAAAATGGTGCATTTTCTTAAACTTTATTCACATCTAAGTTTACCTCATTTACAGACAGAGTGTGGGATCACGGTGCTGGTTGTGTGTGTGTGTGTGTGTGTGTGTGTGTTTGCTCTGCAGAAAGACACGGCTTACTGCACGGCCTGTTCCAAGAATGAATTCCTGGAGGCTTACAAGAGCTGTTGAATGAGATGGAGGGCTCAGGGCAGGAATGATGGGAGGGACAGAGAGGAGGGAGCCTGCTCTGCACTGTAGGAGGGTTGTCGAGCTCTCACTTACAGGCCTGATTAAATAACAGGATGCTTTATGAAAACAAGAACATTATCTGCCTCTTAAAAGGCCGGGAAAGGCCCTCTAATTGGCTTCCCCTGAGTCTCTGTGTTGCCGCCCGTCAGTGCAAAAAATCCTCCACAAACTGACAAAAATCATGCAGGACACTTTCTCTCCCTCCTCTAGTTCTACTCTCATCAGTACTATAGGAATGTTTCAACATACTGATAGCAGGCTGTCTTTTTCCACTCCGGAGGATTAGTCCACCTGAACCTCTTGATAGAGTGCAATGCAAACAATAAAGAGAGAGTGGCTCCTCTGTGGGATCGGACGGTTTCTCATGTGGCAACTTTCACAGCTGAGGTTTTAAAAAGTCCCTCTAGATGTTTGGAGAAGTGAGAAGAAAGCGTCCGAGGGGGGGGGTTGGTATGTTTGAGCTCCTCGTGAGATCAGAAGAGTCCATACATCCAGAGATCTAACTCTCCCTCTTTACGGCTCTTTCCCTGCAGAGCAACCTGCGTGGTTTGCTTAATTATACGCATTAAAGTCAACTACCGCTGTAATTAAAGAACACCATGATAGTTAGAGCTGTAATTAATTTTAGAACTATTTCATGTGCTTCCACAGCTTAAGGTAATTACAGTGATAGTTCAGTGGAGCACTAGTCATGGCAGCGTGGGACTGTAAATGTCGTTCACTGTCTTATTACCAACGATGAACACAAGACAATTTGTAAAGATACATTTAGTGTTATTACTTCTAAAATCAGCGTGTGAACTTTTTATGTGCACAGAAGCTGGAATCAATCTGTGGTTCCTGTGTCTCTTAGTCCTCAGTGGCAGTACCCTGAATATGTTTATGCTCCGTGCTGTTGGTCACATGACACGAGACGTGTTTGGGTGTCACCGTGAAACTCTTTCTCTCTTTTTCTCTTCACTAAACGATCGATTGATGCTGCATATATATAGTACAAAGGTAGCAGGCTGTAGTACAAGGTGTTGTATGGCAGACAGCTGATGATGCTGCCACCGGTCAGCCAGCTGGTTTCAAACATTTGGTACGTGCACTTCCTGGCTTTCATTAGATGGCAAGATGGATTCACTCTCCCGACTGTTAGATAGATCCACTGATACACACGCTTTGTTTCTTGTAGGGATTAAACAGACTGTAGTGTGTTTAATCCCTACATACCTGATTCCCCTGCTTCCTCTGGATTCCTGTTTAGCACCCTGTGTGAGTTCATCTTTAAAGAGCAGCAGGGCTCACTTTCTTCTTCTTCTTCTTCTCGACACCCTCGCTGGCTGTTAACACCGTGAGTGGTTGGGTTTAAAGAGTGATACGGGAGGTCACGTGGTGGCGTGTGTGCGATGGGGTCAGGCCTCTGGGCTCCTTCATCACTGGCAGCCACATCGGTCCCATCTGCCCCCAGGCTGTGGGCGCCTGCCGCCCGCCGCCGCCCGGCCCTTTGATGCATCGAGGATGTGTTTAGCAAGCGATAGTGTATCAGATGACACCGTGTCTTTCTCTGTCACTGTCTGCTTTGCATTTCAAATTTGTGTCACAGCGTAGCCAGGGCCCGCTAACTAGAGGGGGAGAGGGACAAGGGGAGTGCAGAGAGAGGGAGAGAGGGAGAGAGAGAGAGAGACAGAGAGAGAGAGAGGGAGAGAGACAGAGAGAGAGAGAGAGAGACAGAGAGAGAGAGAGAGAGAGACAGAGAGAGAGAGGGAGAGAGACAGAGAGAGAGAGAGACAGAGAGACAGAGAGAAGAGAGAGAGAGAGACAGAGAGAGAGAGACAGAGAGAGAGAGAGGGAGAGAGAGGGAGAGAGAGAGAGAGAGAGAGAGAGAGAGGGAGAGAGAGGGAGAGAGAGAGAGAGAGAGAGAGAGAAAGGGAGAGAGAGGGAGAGAGAGGGAGGGCTGGGCTTTAAAACTGTGAGTTCTCAAAATGACCTCTCTTACCTCCAGACAGGCAGATCAGGTTCATAACTTTTTTCCAGTGTCTCTCTCCTCTGCACGAGAAAGGTGTGTGTGTGTGTGTGTGTGTGTGTGTGTGTGTGTGTGTGTGTGTGTGTGTGTGTGTGTGTGTGTGTGTGTGTGTGTGTGTGTGTGTGTGTGTGTGTGTGTGTGTGTGTGTGTGTGTACCAGGATGAATGGGAATCAGCAGTAGCAGAGGGAGGAGGAGGCATGTGTGTGATTCAGCCCCCCCCCCTGAGGCTCAATACTTTTCCTGAGAGCGTACAATCTGCTCACCTGCCCTGACACGCCCCCCCCCCCATATGCTCACCTGCCCTGACACGCCGCCCCCCCCCCCTTCCTCTTCATACATTACTCTCCCCCCTCCAGCGGCCCCACATCAAAGCGCCGCTGTGAGTAATGGATACCCAGCAGGGCCACACCCACCCCTCCTCCAACCAACTCCACTGCTGCTCAGCCAGGGGAGAACACCCAGCAATCACACACACACACACACACACACACACACACACAGACACAGACAATTAGACTTAACTATACGTCCCTGGATCCAGGAGGTAAACAACATTTAAAGCTAAGCTGTGCAGCTCTGATGAGTTTTGATGTAATTTACCAAGTGATTTCAACATCTATAAGTCTGAAGTCACTGACAGTGTATCTGCTGCTGTTCAGTGTGTTCTTCACAAATAATGATGATTTGTTAGAATTACTAACTCCATAAACACCAGTAGGAACACACACCTGACTGTGACTTTGCATAAATCCTGAAAGACAACTGTAAAAACCGTAGGCTGAACTGGCATCAAGTCTTGTCTAGACATTCGTTTCATGGGTCCAGTGCTTGTAACACTAGTCACAGTCCATCAGCCTCGGCCATTACGGCTTAGGCCCAACTGCAGCGGCGCAGGTTCGAGTCCGGCCTGTGGCCCTTTGCTGCGTGTCTCCCCCGCATGTTTCCTCTACGCTGTTCTATCAAATCAAAAAGTCATGAACATTAACATGCTGAATTAGCGCTGCTACACCGACTGGTGGGCAAACCCCCAGAGTGCAAATGGACAAGCAGAGCTGATACACAGGTCCTGTAGACCCACAGGGTGGAGTGATACACAGGTCCTGTAGACCCACAGGGTGGAGTGATACACAGGTCCTGTAGACCCACAGGGTGGAGTGATACACAGGTCCTGTAGACCCACAGGGTGGAGTGATACACACCATCCGCAGCATCAGCGCACACTGCACCTGTTTTCATTGCCACTTTAATGCCCACCTATTATCGCCAGCAGCCGTCGCCCCCGCCCGCTCCTCATTTAGCCGTGCGGCGTGTCCCGGTGCCTCGGTAATGGTTCCAGTGTGCCGGGCCGGTCGGCAGAAATCACAGAGCAGAGAGGCGGCCTCAGACCTGCAGGCCCAGAGCTCTGCACTCTGTCATTAGACACTTTAGCAGCAGCACCACAGCCTGCTCCCTCGCTCCTCTCCCTCTCCCTCTCCCTCTGTCTCTGTCCTTCCCTTTTTCCTTTACCTCTGTTACTCTCACTCCTGATTCCCACACACATTATTCCTGGGGATAATTTGCTGGTGCACTGAATGATGTGGAAAAGAGAAGTTAGAGTGAGCTGAGGAGAGTCTGTTACAGGAGACTGATGACATGCAGCATCAACAGTGTGTGCTGGTGTGTGGTTACTGGTAGGAAGGACAGCCATGCTGTCTAATCAGTGCTTCAGCTCACAGGCTGTCAGAGATGTCATTTAGTCACAGAGAAAATAGGATTGTTTAAGAAATCATTAATTATTATTAATAATCTGGTTCTGATCCAAAGCAACTGTTTTATAGAATTTTCTAGAAGCAACCGTCTCCTTCTATGCTGAGACCAGCGTATGTCACTCCACTGGCAGATGGTGCTGAAGCTGATGGCTCAGTGTGACAGTAAATGACTGGTGGCAGACACATGGCTGCCCTGTCCTCATGGCTACACATGACTGACTCACAGACTGGACAGACTTCATGATTCAGAGGTTATGAAGCTACCAGGTTACTCCTGGACTCTGAATATAATTCAGTAATCACAGATGTTCAGCTAATACAGCAGCTGTTCCTCCGTGGTCAGACTGAATGTGTGCGTATGTAATATTCCCATTATTGCCTCCCTGTCACGTTGGAACATGGCTGCAGATGAAGGGAAGCGGCCCTCTGGACTGAATCGGCCCGGCTGTGCCATCCGCACCACATTAAAGCCGTGACAAACACGAGACGTGAACGGCCGGAGCGATGTTGTCAGGAGACGGAAAAACCTTGGCACGCCCCCGATGTGACATAACACGTCAGGGTAGTAGTTTGTCTCTGCCCTGTTGAGAACACACTGATGCCAGGCCTGGCTCGCAGACCGCACTCCACCAGGGATGTAAACATCAGCGCTGGCTGCCCCCGAGCAGGCCCCCCAAGGCTGGATCTATGCTACGTGAGCTGTGGTTAATACTGCAGCAGCTCCTGGGACAGTGTAAATGTAGAGTCCTAGTGGGTTTGTTTGTGTCGATCATTTTCTCCTGTCAGCTGCAGTAAGTGTTCCACTCAAAGGCCACGTTGTTCTGAGATTATAGCAGCTTTCAGATCATTCTGCTGGCAGAAGCTGTAGTTTGTAGACACATCAGGTAAGTGCTGGTCTGTAGGTGAGGTGGGTGTTGGTGTAGAATATGTGCTGTTTTCAGCCACCTGACCTCTGTGCCCTCTTTATGGGGGTGTTAGTTAGAAAAAAAGTCTAGTTTTTTTCCAGAGCTCGCATCCACTCAGATGGCCTTCATCAATGGACGGAGCTTGACATAGTTTAGTTTTAGTTCAATTCAAACTTGATTCAGTTGACTCTCCACATTTGCAGGTCTTGGGGAGCACTATATGTGAAAACAGTCATCTGAATCTTCCTCGAGTCACATCTTTGAGTCGGCATCGGCCGGCTCTGAAGGCTCCAAGCTCATCAGACCTGGGTAGTGTAGGTGCCAAAAAAGATGATGAAGTTCTGATTCAAGCAGGTCTTCAGTTTGATATGTAGTTGTATTGGAAAGGAGAGACATTGAAGTATCAATGAAGTAGAGAACGAGTAGTTTACTAAACATGCTGTTGACGTACTCTGGTCCCTGGTCCCTCAGTCTAATGCACAAAGGAGCTCACAGCAGCAAAAATGTCAAACAAATGACAGTTTGGGGTGATTGAGCTTGAGGAAAAGTCTTGGTAAACAAGATCTATCTCCACAGTGACATCCATGACTTTTCAACATTTACAAAATAGTTGTGCTCGTAAGTCATTCAGTAGGAAACTAAACAAAGAGAGATGTAACCGTACAAGTCACATGGTAGAATCCTCCTCAACCTCTTTTATGTATATATACATACATATATGTGTGTGTGTGTGTGTGTGTGTGTGCGTGCATATATAAGTGTGTATATATATATACACACACATGTATATGCACATGTACATATGAATATACACCATTGTGCAGGGAATGTTGTTTTAACAGAAGTGGAGACTGGGTCCCAACACTGGGAGCCATTGTTAAAGTTATTAATCACACCTGTGCTTTTCCGACCGCAGGAGAAGGCAGGTACGCTCAGTAATAAGACATTTTTAAGTTGTGCCGACAGTTTCCTGCTGCGGTTGGTCCCCATAGGTGAGCTGCTGTGAGCCCCTGATAGGACTGTGACCTGGGGGCTGTCTGAGTTGAATGCCCCCCTGCTTGTGTGCCTGTGTGACCTCGTGACCTCGGCGGCCTCAGGTGTGTTTGTGTTTGTGACCGTGTGCTTTCTGCAGAAAGCTTCCGCTCCTCACCAGCCCGTCTCTAACAGTTCCACTCGAACCGCAGCAAAGCTCTCCCACGTTTGTCCGAACCCTGCGTGAAAAGCCCGTCGGCGTTAAAAGCAGTGGGAGACTATTATGGTCTGCGCATTGTTTGTTAGTTTTTCACTGATGACGTCTTTGCTGTGTAACTATGTGAACCGCAGCCATTTCCGATGCTGCATTTGTTTTTACTCAAATGCCAGATAGTGTTTAATCACATGTGTCAAGTTGCACCTCGTGAGCATGGGCGTGGACCAACCACAGAGATGTCTGTATCAGCTCTGAGCATAACAAACCTGGAGATGTTGAAACCCTTGTGCCGGCAGTTCTTTTAACGGTCTAGTTAGAGTCAGAGCGGCCGTTAAAGGTTAAATATATCTCCTATTAATCATGTAATGAGATCTCTCAGGCCTCTTCCGGGTCTGTGGCTCAGTGGAGGCGTGTGGCACACAGCGGTATCTCTACTGCTAATACTGAGATATAAGAACCTCAGCAGCAGGCAGTGCAGAATGTATTTTAATATATTCTTGAACTCTATTTGAAACTTCTCCATTGCTTGTGTGTGTGTGTGTCTTGTGTCTCGGACCACAAGAGCGGGCTTCCCTGCATTTATTACCACGATTAGAGGACGTACAGGCTCAGTGCCGCGTAAAGAACTTTTGAACTCCAGGTAAAGCAAATTCCCACATGTCAAAAATCCAGTTTTTTTCCCTTGTATGTGACCGCACCCCATTTAGGCCCATGCACGTACTACAATTACCGTCCTGATGAAACAGGGGAAAGGCTGTTGCCTTCGAGAGCTGGAAGCCAGATCAAAGGGGATATGTTAATTTTTTATTTGACCTCTCTCTGACCGTCAAGACTACGGCCTTTGGATACCAGCAGCGGTTCTGTGGGACAGTGCTGCTGAGTCCCAACTGCACAAACACACACACATGCACTGTATACACACACAGACGGGCATTTAGTGTACACGGTTTAACTGAGAAAGTGTAGGAGAGTTACACTTTTAAATTTGTCTGGATACAAAGGAGATGTTGGTCTCCTCCTCGTCACGTGTTGACTCTCTGTGTGTGAAGTGTTAGGAGGTGATCGATGCTGCTGCTGCTCCACAACAGAAGCTTCTCATTAACTTGATTAATGAATCAACTGAGTGAATCTCTGTTAGGAATATGTGTGTGTGTGGGTGTGAACACTCCTTCCTGCCCAGGGCTGTGAGCGGTAGTGTTGTGTTTGACCCGGATGATTTGGTGTTTAAACTCTTGTCTCAGGTGCCAGGCCCTCCAGAGCTGGTGGTGAGATATTGATGAAAAGGCTGCCATTTGTTTTCTCGCTGTCTTGTGGTGATGCTCGGGAAAGCATCTCAGAGCCAGCACCAGCCAGAGCCAACGCAGGACGGCGGACACACAGAGCAGGCCAACTCCATCACTCCTCTCTGCTGGGGCTAGTTTCACATGCTTTATTTACCATTGCTCTCTTTTACTTTCTGGCCCACAGCCTGACTGTTTAGTTTCATTCTCACCGGTCTCATAGTGTCAATTTAAGCTGCAGTCGGCAGCTGTTTTCTGTAAAATAGCTTAAAAAACAACATGCTCAGCCCCAAACAGCAGACACTCTGTTAATGACAGGCTGGTGAACACAGTGGAACATCTAGCAGCTCAGGAGCAGAGCTCTGTTTGCTCTGTTTGCTACAACAAGCTGAAAGGTGATGATGTGTCAGTGTTGTGATATTGTGTAGGTTACCTGCATGGTATTCTGATGTTTTCTTTGTAACCTGTACAATGAAATGTTTTTCTATAAAAAGCAAACGGTGCTCTCATGTCCAGCTGCTGCTGTGTGTTTGCCACCGCCTACGTTACCTGTGCCAGTGACATAATGGCACTATTAGAGGGGGCACACCTGTGGCACATTTTTAAAGCCTAGTTTGAATACAAAATGTCTGGTATTTGCATGTCGAGCTGATGCCACACCCAAAGTCTTTCATTCAATAAAACAGCTTTTCTTGTCACTCAGTGAAAAAGTCCTCTCATTTCTTTTGGCTCTGCTCTCCAGCATTAGGACACGACTTAGATTCTGCAGCAGATCCGTGCTGTGGCCTTGAGATTCCAGTTAACACACCTTTTAGTGAGTGTGTGGCCTCCAGAGTCCGGTGGAAAAGTGGCAGGAGGAGCTGCACTTTGGTCTGTGTTGGGGGGCCTGAGCCTCAGTGCATGACTGCCACCTAGTGAAAGCTGAAGTGGTCTTCCACACCAGTGTAAATGAACGGCCTCTGAAGGACCGCTCTTCTCTGTAGCACTTGTTGCTGGTGTGACAAGCTTTCCCAACAGAACATGTCGTGTTTGATGTTCAGGTCACGTGAGTATAAGAGTTTCCTAAACACATTGCCGTCTGTGGGTTTGTCTCTAACGGTGGTCTCTCCTGTGTTGTGTCCCGCAGGCGCGCATGGCGTTGGATAAAGGAGCTCAGGCTGTTATCTTTGATGTCAGTGATGATGCCAACGCTGCTGCTGAGGTGAGTGTGCAGGCGCGACAGCTCACTTCTGAAATATGTAAGAAGAAAAAGCTCACCAACATGTCACGCTCATACTTCTATGTCTCTCTCTCTTTCTGCTTTGGTTACCATACACAACTCTCTCACACACACACACACACACACACACACACACACAGCTGCGAGAAACAGACTCTCTTCCCCGTCCAGTCGTGCTGGTGGAGGCGGAGGATGCTGAGGAGTTGATGGGTTTGGTCAACAAGAACGAGGAGGCCAAAGTTCGTATTGAGATCATGGTGGAGCAGCCTAGATGGGTGAGCGCACACACACACACACACACACACACACACACACACACACACGTATATCTCTGACTTTTCATTGCCTGGATGAAATAGCAGACAGAAATGAAGTCATGTGAAAGCTCTGGAAATTTCACATCATGTTATGTGGGAGGTCTCTTGAGGTCCTGTGATGAATGTTGTTGTGGTGTGAAATACATCAGAACGTATCGATGTTGACGAGACGTTTGGATGCAAATGGACATCCAGTGTGTGTGTGTGTGGGGGGGGCAACAGCCCTGCCTCACCCGTGTTTTGTTAACGGACATTTCACAGATTTAAGACCATAAGAGAGCTCTCACTGCTCTGCTTCAGACGTACATGTGGATGTCTTACAGGATGTTCCTGTTACTTAAATGATGTTATAAGTTGAAGGTATCTGCTATGAAATAATAGATAATAACTGAATATTATTTGCTCTCTTTCAGCCACATTACGACGTGGGTATCCTGCTCACCATTGTCCTAGCTATTCTGACCATTGTCCTAATCTTCGCTTTCCGCTACAAGTGCAAGTCCAACAGAACCTGGGTGAGTGAAAGCACCAACGCCGGGCCACATGTGGGCTGTCTGGATGGTTTTCTGTGTGGACCCACAGTCCAGCTGGACATCTTTTACATGTTTGTCTAACTCTGGCTTCCCGTGCGTGCAGGACTCTGTCCATCAGCAGACAATGCGGGCCATTAGTCGACTGGAGACCAAAACCTACAGCTCCCAGGGCTGCTCGGGCTCTCAGCGCCATCGTGCGGCCTGGGGGTCGGCCAGCAGCTCCAACTCGAGCCCAGTCTGTGCCATCTGCCTGGAGGAGTTCCAGGACGGGCAGGTGAGAGGAGAGGGAGCGAGGGACATACTGTTTCTGTATCTGTGTTGGAGTGTGTTATTCAAGTCTTCCTCTGGCCCCTTTTTCATGTGCAATAATTATTTATTTATTTAGTTTTCATTTCATCTTACTCAACAACCACATCGATACGCTGCACACCGTGTGTGTTTACACTGAGAGTGAACATAGTGTACAGATTTATTATTATTACTGTATAGATTTTTCTACTATTGCTTATTTTCTCTATATGCTGCTGTCACATGTGGTGATCAATAAAGTCCATCTTATCTCATCTTATATTATCTTAATCCCAGCATTTGAGGATCATTTCCTGTGCTCATGAGTTCCACAAAGACTGTGTCGACCCCTGGCTGCTACAACATCGCACCTGTCCCCTCTGCATGCACAACATCATGGGTGAGTAGAAGCACACTTCCAGTGAAGCATTGCTGAGGAAGATGCCCAATAGACTGAAGGAATTAAAACTGTAGAAATGTTTTTTTTCTCATAGCTTTTTTTCATTTAACCATGTGGAAATCTGTCAGATTGAGCAGCTTTAGTCCATTTAAAATCGTATATTTATATTTTTAAATGAATGTACAGTTTTGCTATAACTCAGCCATACCTCACCTAACCTCGTAGTGAACCTGCCATGGTAAGGCTCTAGGAGTAGAAGTTGCTCTTATTACAGCCCTGCAGTATTCTGTATATTCTGACTGCTGCTGTGGTCCACAGGGACAGAGCGGCAGCCCCAGAGGAACAGACTCCAGCAGAGTCCAGAGCAAAGCCAGGGTTTCCTGCACAATCAGCCTTACAGCAGCCCACGCAACCACCCCTTCCCCCAGCATGCCATCCCCTTCTCTATGAGGCCCCACTACCCTCGTGGACCCTCTGGACCCTATCCGTCTTTGGGCCACTACACTGGCTCTTCTCCCAGGGACACCCAAGCACTACGTTTCCTAACCAGCAGGCCGCTCGGCTCCGGCTGTGGGTACCACCTTCCCGCAGAGGGTCCTGGGAGGCCCCACAGGATTGGAGGTAACTGCAGGACTTCCACCCACCACTACACCCCCCGTAGGTCCTGCCACAACTATCGCTCATCATGTCCGGCTCAGCGCAGTGCATCCAGCTCAAGACTGCACCACGCAGCCTCCGTCACGCCGCAGCCCCGCGGAGCGCCGGCCCATAGCCGGCAGGACGATGGCAGCTGCTCGGGCGGCAGCTACCACACGGAGCGCAGCGGGTACTTGGCTGATGGGCCGGCGAGTGACTCCAGCTCAGGGCCATGCCACGGCTCCTCCAGCGACTCGGTTCTCAACTGTACTGACGTGTCCCTGCAGGGGGTTTATGGCAGCTGGTCCACCTTCCGTAGCTCTCTGAGCAGCGACTACGATCCATTTGTGTATTATGGGCCAGGTCCTGGGTGTGCCCCCCGCAGGAACAGTCTGGAGGCTTGTGCCCAGGCTCGGCCCAGGTCTCTGGATTCTGTGGTGAACAAAGCAGGCTGCCCCGAAGAACAGCCGCAGACTGTGTTCAGCCACATCCACTACCACCGGCACAGACACCACCACTATGAGGAGGGGGAGCAAAGCCAGGGCCCGAGCAGAGGCTCGGACGAGGAGCAGGGGGCCGCTGCTGCTGCGGCGGCAGCCCCCCCGGCTCTTGTCCTGGACAAAGACTCGCCTGTGTGCCCTTCTAAGCACAGCCCCTGCCAGTGCCCAAAGCCAGACCCCACAGATCGGCCCAGTCCGAGGACAGAGTGTCAGGACCATGAGCCCAGCAGCCCCACGGGACCCCCTGTCCTTGTGTCCCCAATCCCCTTACAGCTTCAACCCCACTGCTGCCACCAGGGGCGCGGACACCCTCCCACCTCTCTTGGGCGGGTGGGTGCCTGCGTGCTTGATGGTCCCTCTGTTCGCTTCCACCAGAGCCTAGATCTGCAGGATGACCGCAGCATCCACATCCACTACGGTCAGGGCCCGGGCTTCTGCTGCTCCCCTCCTGAGCTGCACCCCGCCCTGCTCCCCGTCCCCCTCATTCTGGACTCGGGGGGCATGGAGGACTGGCCTTGTTATGCCGGGGCCCATGTTGTGTGGCAAAAGCGGGTGCAGCAGGCCCGCTCAGAGCCTCAGCTCTTGGGGCCTGGAACTTCTATGGACAGGCCACCCTGCAGGCTCCACCACAGCCCTCCTGCTGACCGCAACACGGACATTTGTTTGTACTGCCAAACATTACACCACAATCAGGGTGGGTGTCTCACTTCTGCTTTTTCTTCTTTCACTTCCATCATTTGATAATGTTGTACTCGCCAAAGTAAAGAGTTCGTTGAGTTAACACAGCAGTCACATGGTCTTAGCCAGACCTCTAACCCGCTGTGTTGGAGGTTAAACTGAAGGGGAACTCACTTGAAGTGTCTTTAATAAGGAACTACAGCAGGTAGAGGAGGTCAGAGTTGAACCAGAAAATCAGACTGTGATGGACATTTACAATTTGGGTACAAATTTTATTGACCTTTTCTTTAGGATAAGGTTGGTTAAGCTGGGACCACCTGTGGGGGTAGAACTGACTCATTTATAGCAGTTGTTGTGTTCATAGATTTCAGCTGTGGTAGTTTTAAACATACACAGTTTTACACATGTTGCCTTTTTGTTGTCAAGCAGGAATAACAGTCAGTCCAAACAGGCGCTTCTAGTGGACATGCTTTGTGTCTCTAATATAGATATATATATAAATACATCGCATAGGTTTAAAAAGTTCTCCTCCAGTTAGTAGTAGTTTCTCGCTAGTAGGAATGATGGGACAAATACACGGAGGAGCCCTGGAAAAAAAACAGAATGATTCTTTTAGACCTGCGTCACGTTCCCTGTTCTTCATGATACGTTGAAGGTGACTCGAGCTGTTTTTGTCTCCACAGGATCAGAAGAGGAGTCTGGTGTGTGAACACTTGTTGCATCCCCATTATCACGCTGCTACACAGGAGCCAGAATGGACAAGCCTCTCATTGGCTACCGCTCTCATGTCTTCCACATAATTCCGCCAGCAATGCCTTCGCTCAGACGATTCCCCAGCTCCCCCCCGGACTCACATTCACACGCTGAGATGCTCTTTCAGCCCAGTTAGATCGAGTTCCGTTGTTATGAAAAGTGAAAAGTATTTTGATTAAATCACGGTAAAGTTTCAGAACGTTGCTGCACCCTTCATAATAATGTGTCCCAAAATATACTGAGTGATTTCAATGTTTGGGAGTTGCTGGGGAAACGACATACACCAGTTTCTGCTTGTCAGCTAAAGGAAGAATATTCATTACCAACTTGATATGCAAGAACAAGAAGTTCCCATGCTCCTTAGTGACAACTAACGAATGATCCTTGCTTAGGGTGTTGAGCCCTCATGAAGTGAGACTCACTCTATTACAGAATAACTTGATTTATCTTAGAGGTACTTACTTTCATTTGCGTGGTCTTCGTCTTCCTTCGCTGAGTCCAGTCTCAGTGCAGAGAAGCTTTTCTCTCCAGCCTACCTCAGCTCACATTTCCTAACACGCCTCACACGGGGGGGGTCTCTAAAGGTACTGCTGTAGTGATTCTTCTTTATTTTTTTTCACGACCGTGTAGCTCCCATAAACTCAACACAAAGTCCGACCTGTCCAAACGGAGAGAAAGGCTGATGCTCAGCCCCTCAAACAACGAGCATTCACTGAGGTTGCTGAGCCTGGCATGGGCCTTGTTTTCATTATTTCAATCATGGCAGCTGTTTTCAACATGTTTGTTTTTCTTTTGGATCATTTCCTGTTTCTTTTTTTTGTTGTAGTCTGTAATGTTCTTCACCTTTCACAATGAACCAGTTTGACTGAATTATGTTGTCGTCGTTACAAGCTGTTGTCTTGTTCACGTCATTTCTCTTGCCAGTGGTTACTTCACATGTTTGAGCTCGGTGCTGATAAACCAACCCCCCCCCCCCCCCCGATCAGTGCAGAGCGAACTGGCCTCATCAGAAGGGTGACGACCACATCCTCTGCTCCTTTCCATCTCAATGTTGTATCATCCTCCCAAAAGCATGTAGCCCCCCTCGCCCCCACCCCACTGTCCTCCAGCAACTAAAGCTCTAGACGAATGTTCAACATTGCAGCCATAGAAAAGAGAGAGTGACTGTTTAATGGTATAACTGGAGTAAAGCCATGCTCGGTAGACCTCACAGTGCCCAGCATCAGCTCAGTCTGCTGCCGTCGCCCCACTTTATCTTTTCTTTTCCCGTGATTTCAAACTGTAATGGGTAGAGCCTGAGAAATGTCTCAGGAACAATCAAACACTGGAAAAATGGGAAGAATTCCTCTTAGCTACAGTAATGATGCCCGAATCAGTGAAAGTCCTTTGTCGTTGCCAGTGTGCATTGCCAGTCCCTGCTTTTGAGATTACAGCACTTGAAGGAAGATCCGCCTTAAAGGATACCACTGGTATTTTAACCCTGCTACAAAAATGTGTCCAGTAGATCGTCTCAGTTGGCCTCCATCCGTACGGTGGCTGTCATTACTGTAATGTGATCCTGTGGGGTAACCACGGCCGTGATAGCATGCCCACTAACAGTGATCGTTTTCGCCACTGACAGACTCCCATTGACATCAACATTACAGCAAGGATCCTTCTTGTTTCTTTATATTACTTGGCTCATTTTCCCTCGCTGACCACTAGAGTTGTGGTCTGGCTGCGTGGACTTTGATGCTTCAACAGATTAGTGCAGATCCAAACTAATTCCTTAAAACACCAAACTCACACAGTAACACGAAAACAAGCCCGTGGAGGCAGCAGTAGAGCGGCGGCTCTCTGAGGAGATCGACTGGACCAGTTCCAAAACTTTTTGTACCTACCAGCCTTTTCAAACCCAAAATATGTTAAAAGAGGGCCCGACTTTAAAAATACTGGAGTTATCAAAGAAATCAAATGCAGTATTTGAAAATGTTTTCGTTCAGATAAATAGTTTTTCAATGTTTAACCATCTCTCAAAATCACAAATGACAATCCAGGTCTAAATATTTATAGATATTCCCTCTTCTCCCATGTATCCACTCTGGCAGACTGACAGACAGAAGATGTGTTTATATCCTGGGAAAATTACCCCGAAACACTTAGACTGTGTAGATAAAAGTCGGCCTCATCATAACCACAGATGTCTTCATGCTGGCATGTACCAGAATAAATCATCTGAGATGGGTGGAATAGGAATCTGTTCTGGCGTGGACTTTCCTTTAAAGTGAAAATGTAAAAGGATTTTTCTCAGCAGTCACACATCAGATGCAGACGAGCTCAGCACAGCCAGCAGACAAAGGGCTGATGTCTATTGCAGTGTAACCAGTAGCACTTACTAAAGCCTCATATGTGCCTTATTCATTCAGACTGTTCATAATGCTAAATCAGGAACCTCCCAACACACTAAGCTCTTACCTGTCCAATCAAAGAGGCAAAATCTTGAACACAGTGAACGTATAACATCGCACGTGTTGTGCCTTTTTCCTGCCTCGACCTTTTCCTTACATCTCAGAATGAAATGTGCCTTCAATGAGGAGAGAGCGAATGGGCCAGAATCGAAGCTGCAGTCCCTTGTACTAATACCTCACTCTGAATGTGTCACAGCAGCGTCCTCCAGCTAACATCTGTTGTTTTTCCTGTCCAAACTGTCTCTGAGGCTGAAATAGAAATGACTGAATTACAAGCAGCACTTTGGCTTGAGCAGATTTTATATTTTAAAAAGAGAGAGAGAGAAAAAACAGCATAAAACTCGTAGTATTAATTTAAAACAAGCCCAGAACCATCGGCACATGGAAAATAGCATTAAGTGATGCCGCAGAATATCTGATGTGATTTCATCCTGTTCAAGATCTTTTCTCTTTGTGTTGTTTGTGTGTTTGTTTTGTTATGTTTTGCAAAAGTAATGAGCTGAAACTGCCTTTTCTAAGAGTAAAAATCCCTCCAGAACTTTAAGGGATCCGTCAGTATATTTTGGATACTTTGTGTACAAAAAGAGAACAACAAAAACAGAAATGAAATAGTGTTGTATTTTATATATAATAGAACATTTCAATATAGTGACATGTCACTAATATATTTATTTACTAATATATTTATCCATTTTGTCCAGGTTTGAAAGAGGTTTCTGTGTAGACTGAATGTTTCTCTTTGGAAACTGTGCAGTAGCATCACAGATGTATCAACCTGTCTTCATTCCAATTATATGCAAATAAATTATTTTGAAATAAGACCTCTGTGCTGAATAAATGTCTCTGCAGGAGAACGCCTAAAGCGACAAACGTGTCGTGTTTCCACGTCAGTGTTGTTAAAGGAACAGTTCGCCCAAAACAGGAGCACAAAAGGAATGGGACAGTTTCTGATGTAGTTGAACAAAATGGGGTTCAATCATTCACAGAGCTGTAACACAGAGCACACGCCTGCAGCTCTAAACACTGATTTACTATAGAAACTGTTTCTGTCTTTTAGAAAAGAGGAAACTAAACAAAGGGCCGAGAATGTAGTCTGCTGCAGGAGGCACCGTGTAAGCTGTACGATCATTGGAATAAAATGTGTGTGTATCCCATAAAGAGCATTACCACTAATGGAGCCATGTGATAACGACGACACAAGCAGATGACAAGAACATATTGTTTTGCAGATAGATTTTACAAGTTTGATTCAAGTTCCTCTAATTGGCTCCATGACTCTCTCTCATGCAGTCTGGCTCTGAACAAGAGAACAAAACGTGGGCTGAACTATTCTACCGTATACATTATGTAGCAATACTCACTTCTCACCTGAGCTGTGCATTATTCTAAAGAAAGATCCCCCCAGGGATGGAACATTATGCACTTATTACTGTCCTCACTTGTCTACAGGAAACTCATTTGACTGGAAACGACGCCGTGGAATGAATGCATGAGATCTTATTTAACCACAGAAAAATCATATCTGATGATCATAACCAAGCAACGTAATTCAATAACATCTGGCATGCAGATCTGGGGGGCTCCGATGGGGGAGACAAGTTTGTGTGTGTGTGTGTTTTCCGGTAAGATTAAGAAATGCGTGAGTGTACATGTATGTCTTACTTCTGTGAGTGCGTCACTCTGTCATGTATATGATGCAGTTATGAGGCAGCTGTATTTGGTAAAACTGTAACCGAGCCCTTGTGGTGGACGGCCTGAAGCAGAATTAAACAAAACAACAGCAAAGATTCTTTGAACACCAACATAGAAAAGTGTTTTGTAGGCAGACATACTCACCCACGATGCTGTTGTCATTGTGAGAGAAGAAGTCTCTAATGATCTGATGTCAAATCGAGTGCATTGGGCGGATGTGAACCCTACTGAAGCCCACGAGTGAGTGCAAAGGCTGAAAAATGTGACATTGTGTTTTTTATGGGCCACTGAATTTTAGTAGATAATAAAAGTTTTATTTGGATTTGAAATATTACTTAAAGTCATATGTTTCAGTCATAAAGATGCAATAGAGATTAGTGCATTTAGGACATTCTATCGTTTTCTACTGCTGAGCAACCTCCCTGTGCCTCTGGCAGACTGGACTCACACAGCTGTTATGGTATAGTGAAGGAAGATCATTGTGAAGACTGTGAATTATAGTGACGAGTGGACATCTGTTGATCCGTAGCTCCAGCACGTGTACAGTTCCCTAACTGCAGCAGCTTATGAGAAATGCTCTTTTAAGGTCAATTATCAGGGTGATAGATAGAGTCTGAAGCCTCTCACAGTCAGGTAACAGCCCTGAGACCTGTCACTGGGATCACATTACAGTATGGAAACATATTGTGAAAGGAGCCCCAAATACAGGTATGAATCTGAAAGTGTCCCCTTTATGGTTATGTCTCTAAAACCAAAACAGTGTTCATTGAAAAAAGACACACTATCACAAAACATACCACAAGGAACAGTTAGACATTTTGGGAAAAACCACTCGACAACCTAATATATGCCAACATTTCAAACTATTCCTTTAAAATCCTTATCCCTGTCTGGTGAACACACACGCTAACCCGCAGGAACATGGGCACGAGTTTCTTTATTTAGCCATACAGAGAGCAATCTACAGACGACCTAAAGCAGATCTGACAGCACATGAAGCCATTTGACACTGTGTGCATGTGTTTGATGTGCTGTTGATTCCCTCTGAAATGTATAGCCATAGATAACAGTCTAAGTGTGGTTTGGCAGCGGCAGCGGCAGGCGGAGGATCAGTAGAAGGCTTTGGCCTGCCCTTCGGGTGTCAGCACAGTGAGGTTGCCCCTGGCATCTTGGTCCTTCTCAATGGCCTCAAAGAGAGACTTGAAGTTCCCTGCCCCAAAGCCCTGGAGGGAGAACAGAAACACACAGATGGCTAATTACTCAAAGAGCTGCAGTCTTCTGTGTCGTTTGTTATGGCTCTGGGGATCTTCTCTCAGACGCCGTTTGGGGCGTTAAGCACTTTGATGTCGGATAAATGCAGATAAATATTCTCACAAGGTTAACACATCCACTGTGCTCTGACAGGGAGCAGCGCAAATTAATCACAGAAATATTTTCATAGCTAATCAAAAGATCAAGTGTTGGTGGTTGCTCTGAGAGATTCTTCGCTGTGGGTCAGATTCGGTTTCTTCACTTTCATGCTCCGTATCCACATGTGTAGATTGGGAGAGACGACAAGATGTGCCTGTTCTGACAAGCGGAGTGGGTGCTGGGCGTTATGAACGAAGTGCCACAGGGTGCAACCCAATCCAAAGATCCCCCTCGCTGTGAAGCAGGCAGCCTTTTAATCTGGATCTGTGAGAGATTTACTGAGCTTTTACAAGTGGGCTACTGTCACACTGCTCAAGCTGGGTGGGAGCTGTAAACAGGTGTTCGGCTGCTCTGTCTCCGCCTCCTAAAGGTGGTGCAGGTAGGAAACGGGACCGCAGGCCTGTGAATCCTATCACACAAGGACTAAAGACAACCCTTAGTTTACCAGGCACACCAGTGGACTCTGGGACTTACGAAGTGGTTGTTCCGCTGAATGACCTCCAGGAAAAGGGTCGGCCTGTCCTGCACAGGTTTGGTGAAGATTTGAAGGAGGTAGCCCTTGTCATCAAAATCAACTAAGATTTTCAGTTCCTTGGAGGGAAACACAGATAGTTTGCATTTTACAACACAAGCAAGAAGGCCGTTAATGATTTCAGGCTCGCTAAAGTAACTCGTCTCCTCACCTGTAAGCGGTCCAGGTCCTCCTTCACCTTGATCTTGGCGGTTTTGAGTTTCTCCCGCAGGGTGTCGTAGTACATGTCAGGCGCTGAGAGGAACTCCATCCCTCGGGCGCGCAGATTCACTATCTATTTAAGGACAAAACAGAAAGAAATGGGGGTCTTAAACTTGCCTTCACTTGCAGATGTTGATGAGGTCTGAAACTTTTACTGTAATCAAAGAGACTCACAGACTGAATAATGTTTGACGTGTTGAGGGCGATGTGCTGGACACCTGGTCCCCCGTTATAGTCCACATATTCCTGTGCAGAGGGTAAACCACGAGCTGTCACAAATTTAAATGTCACAGTCCCCTATTTGCTAACATTTCCACCCATATGGAACATTTTCATTTTGTCCATTTAAGCTAATGCACAGCTGTTCCTCAGCTGCTGGGCTCTGTGATCAACAGACAGTCACAGACCATGAGGGTGTGGAAGTGATAGAATGGACTGATAAAGTCACACCTGGATCTGTGACTTCTTTTTCCCCATTGCAGGCTCATTGATGGGCATCTTGATGGTCTCTTCGTAGTTGGTCACCACTATTGACCTCAGTGAACTGTACTGTGTGTGGATCTGCTTGTCGTCTATTGACCAGAACCGATGGAACATCAAACACTTCTGATACCTGGAATTTGGAGAACACAAACAGAAAGCATAATGATAAGCTAAAGGAACAAGCCATACCTAGTTTCCATCCCTCTTGGTGACTTTTATTGAAACAAAACCTTTCTAGTGCAGCAATGCTGCATCGTGGCCAGCTTCTGATTGTGTGTGCCACCATTTCACCCTGCGGCAGAGACAGACTGACTGCTACAGGAGTGTTTACTTGTCCTTTTAACCTGCGTCTGCTGTGTGTGTGCGTGTGTTTGCGTGTGTGTGTGTGTGTGTGTGTGTGTGTGTGTGTGTGTGTGTGTGCGCTTGTACTTGTTATATAGTGAGGACCACAACATGAGTTTTATTAGCAGAGTGAGGACATTTTGCCTGGTCCTCACAACTTCAAAGGGTTGTTTGGGAGTTTAGACTTGGTTTTAAGGTTCAGGTTAGACTTGGGTTTAGGTTAGGGTAAGGGACTGTGTAATGCATTATGTCAACAATGGTCCTCATAAACATAGAAGTACAAGCATGTGTGTGTACGTGCGCTCTGACAGGAGTCTTACCAGTCTGAAACTGGCACCATTTCATCATCTGGCTGGTTTCCCACAACGTGATCGATGAAGTTCAGACCTCCTGGTGGACTACACAGAAAAGAGGAAAAAAAACATACTGCATGAGTACTTTTCCATGGAAGTTCAGAGTAAAGTAAAGCGCTCCCCCTGCCTGCTTTTCTCTACATTGTTATCTGCAGCGACGTTTGGTCAAATACATTTATTTAGTATTTTGGCTTAAAACCTGGAAAAAGCTCCTCGTCTTATCAAATCATCATGTCAGGCAACGGCACTTTGTCAGCGACTGTCTTTGTGTCATATATACTGACAAAAGTCAGATAATTGAAAGCAGTACACACAATTCTGTGACTAACTTCCATCTAAGCCATGAAATCCCATTTATAAAGCAACCCTGTATAACATTTCCAAATGTCCAATGAATAACATGCTGAGACAATGAAGCCTCGTGCTGAGTTCACTTTAGCTAAAAGAAGATATTTTGATGAGGCCTGTTGGAAATGCAGCACGAGTTGTTGTTACAGTATATCTCAGCATAATTCACAAACAGTACTTGGAAGAGTTTTGACACCAGAACATCCCCCAAATGTATCCTGGTGAAGCTCCGACAGACTCACAGTTTGAATGGGAGAGGATCCCTGAACAGAGGCTCTTTGTAGCCCGGCAGGAACAGGCCTTTGTAGGGGCCGAGGTACTCAATGAGTGTGTGTGTTGTATCTCCATACTGGGGGCGAAACAGGAACACAACATTATCATTTATTTCCAGTTTCATGTGTGTAATTCCTCGAGGCTTTCAGACGTGCGTCTCTCTTTACGTACCGTTTGAATCACAGCATACTTGACCTTCCCGTGGCCGTCCTGCTCCACCCAGGGCTCCTTGACGATCACGGCTCCTCGCTCTTTGGCTGTCTGTCGGTGCAGTGGTGTGGGGATGAGTTGGGAAAAGCAGCAGTGCAACAACAGTGTGTGTGTGTGTGTGTGTGTGTGTGTGTGTGTGTGTGTGTGAAGATGGCTCCTGGAAGCCCTCCAGTGGCTGAGGACAGAATATCTTCCTCCCACTCGCTGTGATATGCTGCTTTATGTAACTCCGACGGTGCTGCTGCGGCTCTCAGTGCTGATTCTGTATCTCTGCAGCCGGCCGACGGTCGACTGAGGGTTCGTCCAAACCTCCGGTCTGACCTTGGCTGAGTCCACTGCACATCAAAGCTGCACTGTCTCACCACCGCCATGTTTACTCCTGTTTCAACACACGCTGAGTGCAGCACACAGGCTTCACCCCACCACTATGTGCTCTGTGATAATACAGGTCTGCTCGGTGTATTTCTACAGAGGTGAGGGAATGTGAATTCAGCAGAACTCAAATCTGTTTCTTATCTTATGTCCTCTATTACTGTACATCCTAAACTTTTTGAGGGGTGTGAATGAACAGTAACTCAATTCCTCAACTTCTACTCCACTACAATTGTACATTTCATTCTGCAACATTTATTTGATAATAACCTAGTTACTAGTTACTTTGCACATTCAGATTAATAATACAAAATACAATCAATAAATGAAGTATGATGTAATAAGACTTTGTTGGTCCCTGGGGGCCGTCCACAAGCTACAAAGCAGGATATGAAGCAGATGAAATGAGTCCCACCTCTGCTGTCTGTAACTTTAAGTGACGAACGGATGAATGCATCATTTATTATGACCCATTTATATAATATCTATTATTCTGCATAATGAGTACCTTTAGATTAGATTAGATTAGATTAATGAGTACCTTTAGATTAGATTAGATTAGATTAGATTAATGAGTACCTTTAGATTAGATTAGATTAGATTAATGAGTACCTTTAGATTAGATTAGATTAGATTAATGAGTACCTTTAGATTAGATTAGATTAGATTAATGAGTACCTTTAGATTAGATTAGATTAATGAGTACCTTTAGATTAGATTAGATTAATGAGTACCTTTAGATTAGATTAGATTAGATTAATGAGTACCTTTAGATTAGATTAGATTAATGAGTACCTTTAGATTAGATTAGATTAGATTAATGAGTACCTTTAGATTAGATTAGATTAGATTAATGAGTACCTTTAGATTAGATTAGATTAGATTAGATTAGATTAGATTAGATTAGATTAGATTAGATTAGATTAGGTTAGATTAATGAGTACCTTTAGATTAGATTAGATTAGATTAGGTTAGATTAATGAGTACCTTTAGATTAGATTAGATTAGATTAGATTAATGAGTACCTTTAGATTAGATCAGATTAGATTAGATTAATGAGTACCTTTAGATTAGATTAGATTAGATTAATGAGTACCTTTAGATTAGATTAGATTAATGAGTACCTTTAGATTAGATTAATGAGTACCTTTAGATTAGATTAGATTAATGAGTACCTTTAGATTAGATTAGATTAGATTAATGAGTACCTTTAGATTAGATTAGATTAATGAGTACCTTTAGATTAGATTAGATTAGATTAGATTAATGAGTACCTTTAGATTAGATTAGATTAGATTAATGAGTACCTTTAGATTAGATTAGATTAATGAGTACCTTTAGATTAGATTAGATTAGATTAGATTAGATTAGATTAGATTAATGAGTACCTTTAGATTAGATTAGATTAGATTAATGAGTACCTTTAGATTAGATTAGATTAGATTAGATTAGATTAATGAGTACCTTTAGATTAGATTATATTAGATTAATGAGTACCTTTAGATTAGATTATATTAGATTAATGAGTACCTTTAGATTAGATTAGATTAGATTAGATTAATGAGTACCTTTAGATTAGATTAATGAGTACCTTTAGATTAGATTAGATTAATGAGTACCTTTAGATTAGATTAGATTAGATTAATGAGTACCTTTAGATTAGATTAGATTAGATTAATGAGTACCTTTAGATTAGATTAGATTAGATTAGATTAGATTAATGAGTACCTTTAGATTAGATTAGATTAGATTAGATTAGATTAGATTAGATTAGATTAGATTAGATTAGATTAGATTAGGTTAGATTAATGAGTACCTTTAGATTAGATTAGATTAGATTAGGTTAGATTAATGAGTACCTTTAGATTAGATTAGATTAGATTAGATTAATGAGTACCTTTAGATTAGATCAGATTAGATTAGATTAATGAGTACCTTTAGATTAGATTAGATTAGATTAATGAGTACCTTTAGATTAGATTAGATTAATGAGTACCTTTAGATTAGATTAATGAGTACCTTTAGATTAGATTAGATTAATGAGTACCTTTAGATTAGATTAGATTAGATTAATGAGTACCTTTAGATTAGATTAGATTAATGAGTACCTTTAGATTAGATTAGATTAGATTAGATTAATGAGTACCTTTAGATTAGATTAGATTAGATTAATGAGTACCTTTAGATTAGATTAGATTAATGAGTACCTTTAGATTAGATTAGATTAGATTAGATTAGATTAGATTAGATTAATGAGTACCTTTAGATTAGATTAGATTAGATTAATGAGTACCTTTAGATTAGATTAGATTAGATTAGATTAGATTAATGAGTACCTTTAGATTAGATTATATTAGATTAATGAGTACCTTTAGATTAGATTATATTAGATTAATGAGTACCTTTAGATTAGATTAGATTAGATTAGATTAATGAGTACCTTTAGATTAGATTAATGAGTACCTTTAGATTAGATTAGATTAATGAGTACCTTTAGATTAGATTAGATTAGATTAATGAGTACCTTTAGATTAGATTAGATTAGATTAATGAGTACCTTTACATTTCAAGTGAATTTTGATGCTAATTTTGAACTTTTTTCACCAAACATTTGGAGTAAATCTACGCTGTGGTGCTCTTCACTTCTTCCATCACTGTGCATAAACACAGCTCTGTGAAAAGGACCAGTAAGTGTTTCACACTGGCTGTTTCAAATGATATGAAACATGTTCGTGTTCCTCCTGCAGGGGGGGGGGGCAGGTCGATCCAAAGTGGGACTAAACACATCAGCACTTCAGTCTTTGCTTTCTGATGCTTGTGTGAATCGTTGTTACCTTGATTAAGAAGTCACAGTCCTCCACCTGGAAAGCGATGTCTTTCACTCCGTCCCCATGCTTCAGCAAGTGTTCTCCCATTTCTGGGGGAAGATAAAAGCGTGTTGAAATACAGACACACTGCAGGTCATGTTCACAGCGTCTCATCTCCTTCATGGTTTCAAGCTTTCTGTGACACTCGCCTTCATTTCCAGGATTTAGCGGCGACTCAAACGCAAACATTATCTGTGAGGAGAGACAGGAGGGAGTTGGTCATGTTTGTGGAGAGGATCACTGATTGAGTGTGAATTCAAGCACGTGGGTGTTTATTGGGTCAGCACAGGATGTGGAAGAGCGTACCTTATCCTGTCTGATGACGTGAGACACCACTGCTCGGCTGCCCGTCTCCAAACCCTTATAGGCCAGAGGCTCGAAGCCCATCTTATCACAGTAGAAGGAGGCTGCCTGCAGAGTGACCAGACTGTTTTTACTGGGAAGAGAACGTCTGATGAACTTTGACAAAGTGAGATACAGTTTGAGAGTTCATCTCCTGCCAGAAACGTATTGACTGTTTATTGCTCAACCCTGGCTGTGTGTTCAATGGACCGAGGTAGATAATGAATCATTATGTTTCCCACTCCACAAATGTAATTTCATTTTTGTCTATAATATGTCAGAGGCTTGTCAAAAATGGCCTTTCCACTTCGCCACAGCTGAAAGTGGAGGCATCAAGTGTACTGTCACGTCTGGCAAAGCAAAGCAGCAAATCATCACGTTTCAAAAGCTGGAACCATCGTTAGTTTTGGCCTGACTGGGAGAACTAATTGCTTGAGAATTAACTAACTGATTAACTTGCTATGGTTTGACCGGCCTGTCGTTCATAAATGAATTTCAAATTGTTTTGGGCAGAAAGAACAGAGGCTGGAGGTGCCAGAGCCTACAGATCAAACTCCTTTTAGCTGTTTATGGAGTCACAGTTAGAGTATGAATACTGAACACAATGACTTCTATGTGAATTTACTAGTGCTGAACTCATGAAAACAACACAGACGACAGAAAAGTCAACACTGAATCCTACGTCAGCGTTTGGATACTGACCTGTTTGGCATTGCCGACCCAGAAGGTGAGATGGTGAAACCTGACAAACTTTCCCCTCGCGGGCTAAAAGGCAAACAGAAGAATTACTTCACCTGATGGGAACAAACGCAACAAAGTGATTTTGTATGAAGTAATTAGCTTCTCCCCTAAAGACTTGTGATGAAAGTTTAGAGTAGTTCAGCCGCTCGGCCATGAGTGAGGCCTTCTTCTGCACGACTAACACATCACACACTGCTGCACAGTGCCATCGGAGGCTGTCTTCCTCTTACCTTCTCCCCTTTATCTGTGTAGCTTGTCTAAAAAGAAAGAAAAGATAGAAATAAATCATCATGACTTCCATCCACATGTTTCCAGACTAACCTACAGTCAACACATCTGTCAGGTTCTTCTCCGCTGACTGATCGGAGCAGAGCACCTGCTCCACATAACTGACCCTGACAATGCTGAGGTCTCTTACCATGCTGTGATTCAGACAACAGACAGATCAAAATCAGAACCCAGCCTGACAGCGTGCAGATAAGTACTGACCTGAGGGCCAGCTGTGATTGGTCCTTTAGGATCTACACCCACCTGTCCGCCTCCTCGCTTCCTGCTGCGCTGAGGCTAAAAAGTTCAACAGCATGGCCAAGTTCTGACTTCTCTGCCGAGTCCAGTGTCTAACCAGCCCCGGGCCTCGTCGTCATAGAAACATAGACACATTAACCTGAGTGCAGGGAAAACAATGAGGCTCACTCAGGTGGACATACAGTGGTTTTCTGTAATATGACAGACTCGTTACTGCCTGAAATAGAAGTACTGAACACAGCACTGTGTGAGATCCATGGCAGTAGGTGGTCTGTTCCCACCACCAGAGGGAGCAATGCAGCCTGATTTAAACTGCCATGACAGAAACAGTCATTCAATCATGTACTAGGAGATCAGACAGCAAACCAGAACTTTCTATCAGCACATGAAGTCATTTTGAGTCGTTTCTTATGTTATTGCTATTCTTGGAGATTATCAAGAGCCTTTAATTTCCTTTTCATCAGGATACACGGTGACATAAACATTAAAAAGAAGGCTGCGGTCACTAGCGTGAGAGGATCTCAAAGCTTATTCACCGTTGTTTACCAGTGATCATCACAGCGTGTGGTGCATCAAAACCCCTGGTAATGACGGCTGTGTGCACACATGCAGTACTTTTTAAAAACGCTTTGGCAGTGTTACAAAAGACGTCCACGTGTTTTGTGTAGCTGACAAAAGGGTTGTAGCAAACACAGGGCTGAGGTCAGGCGTTGTGTAGCTGCTGACTGGTATCGGAGAGCACACGAGGTCACGTCCAGGCTCACACACACATAATGGCAATGAAAATAAATAGTGTCTGGCTGCAGCCAGAGTGCCGTAAACATGTTACATGCAGCACATGCTGCCGTCTGTGTCAGGGAGCTGCAGGAGAAACACATGGACCAGGCAGTCCACTGCTCCACCTTCAAGTGATGTGGCTCCAGTGATCAGACTAACAATCATTTATTAATTAAAAAATGAATAAATTAATTATTATTAATTGACTTTGTCCACCAAATGTCACAGAACCAGAGAAAGACAGCACACATCTTTTAGATGATTAATCAGTTATCAAAAGTGTTGTGAATGAATGATCAATGATCAATCACCCCCTAATCCTTTCAGATTTAGTTCTGACTGTGGTTACACTCATTTGATCTGCGTGGAACAACCCTTAAAACACATTTCCCAGAATTAACTCCTGCTGTGACCCTGTAAAAGACTTCCCCTCCATGCTGCTTCTCCCCTCCATTTTTAGGAATGTGTTTTAATGTTTTATGGTTCAACTCGTTCCCTCTCTCTCTCTTCACTTCCTGTAAAGAGCTGACACCTTTTCTACTGTCACAGTTAAAGAAGAGTGAGCAGCCCACCGGCTGACTGACTGACTGACTGACTGACTGACTGACTGTGACTGACTGACTGACTGACTGTGACTGACTGTGACTGACTGACTGACTGACTGACTGACTGTGGCTGACTGGCTGACTGTGACTGACTGTGACTGACTGACTGACTGTGGCTGACTGACTGACTGTGACTGACTGACTGTGGCTGACTGTGGCTGACTGTGACTGACTGACTGTGACTGACTGACTGTGGCTGACTGTGGCTGACTGTGACTGACTGACTGACTGACTGACTGACTGACTGACTGACTGACTGTGGCTGACTGGCTGACTGTGACTGACTGTGACTGACTGACTGACTGTGGCTGACTGACTGACTGTGACTGACTGACTGTGGCTGACTGTGGCTGACTGTGACTGACTGACTGTGACTGACTGACTGACTGACTGACTGTGGCTGACTGACTGACTGACTGACTGACTGTGGCTGACTGTGACTGACTGACTGACTGGCTGACTGTGACTGACTGACTGACTGTGACTGACTGTGGCTGACTGTGGCTGACTGTGACTGACTGACTGACTGACTGACTGACTGTGACTGACTGTGGCTGACTGTGACTGACTGACTGACTGTGGCTGACTGACTGACTGACTGACTGACTGACTGACTGGCTGACTGTGGCTGACTGGCTGACTGACTGTGGCTGACTGTGGCTGACTGTGACTGACTGACTGTGACTGACTGACTGACTGTGGCTGACTGACTGACTGACTGACTGACTGACTGACTGACTGCGACTGACTGACTGACTGACTGACTGACTGCGACTGACTGACTGACTGACTGTGACTGACTGACTGACTGTGGCTGACTGACTGACTGACTGACTGACTGTGGCTGACTGTGACTGACTGACTGACTGGCTGACTGTGACTGACTGACTGACTGTGACTGACTGTGGCTGACTGTGGCTGACTGTGACTGACTGACTGACTGACTGACTGACTGTGACTGACTGTGGCTGACTGTGACTGACTGACTGACTGACTGACTGACTGACTGGCTGACTGTGGCTGACTGGCTGACTGACTGTGGCTGACTGTGACTGACTGACTGACTGTGGCTGACTGACTGACTGGCTGACTGTGGCTGACTGGCTGACTGACTGTGGCTGACTGTGACTGACTGACTGACTGTGGCTGACTGACTGACTGGCTGACTGTGGCTGACTGGCTGACTGACTGTGGCTGACTGTGGCTGACTGGCTGACTGACTGTGGCTGACTGTGACTGACTGACTGACTGTGGCTGACTGACTGACTGGCTGACTGTGACTGACTGGCTGACTGACTGTGGCTGACTGACTGACTGACTGACTGTGGCTGACTGGCTGACTGTGGCTGACTGACTGACTGACTGACTGTGGCTGACTGTGGCTGGCTGACTGTGGCTGACTGACTGACTGACTGTGGCTGACTGACTGACTGACTGTGGCTGACTGTGACTGACTGACTGACTGACTGACTGTGGCTGACTGTGGCTGACTGACTGTGGCTGACTGACTGTGGCTGACTGACTGACTGACTGTGACTGACTGACTGTGGCTGACTGACTGACTGACTGTGGCTGACTGACTGACTGACTGTGGCTGACTGTGGCTGACTGACTGACTGACTGTGGCTGACTGACTGACTGACTGTGGCTGACTGTGACTGACTGACTGACTGTGGCTGACTGACTGACTGACTGTGGCTGACTGACTGTGACTGACTGACTGACTGTGGCTGACTGACTGGCTGACTGACTGACTGACTGTGGCTGACTGACTGACTGACTGACTGACTGACTGACTGACTGACTGTGGCTGACTGACTGACTGACTGTGGCTGACTGTGGCTGACTGACTGTGGCTGACTGACTGTGACTGACTGACTGACTGTGGCTGACTGTGACTGACTGACTGACTGTGGCTGACTGACTGGCTGACTGACTGACTGACTGTGGCTGACTGACTGACTGACTGTGACTGACTGACTGACTGACTGTGGCTGACTGACTGACTGACTGACTGTGGCTGACTGTGGCTGACTGACTGTGGCTGACTGACTGACTGACTGACTGACTGACTGACTGTGGCTGACTGTGGCTGACTGACTGACTGTGGCTGACTGACTGACTGACTGTGGCTGACTGACTGACTGTGACTGACTGACTGTGGCTGACTGACTGACTGACTGTGGCTGACTGACTGACTGACTGACTGTGGCTGACTGACTGACTGTGGCTGACTGACTGACTGACTGACTGACTGACTGTGACTGACTGACTGACTGTGGCTGACTGACTGACTGACTGACTGACTGTGGCGGAGCGCACGTACCGCTCAGTGTTTGCGTGGATCCAGTTTGTGCCGCGCTGTGATTTTCTATTGGTGCTCCTCAGGAGTGTCGTGGAGCCTGATTGGTTCCGCTGTGGGTGTGTTCGAGTCACTCGCTGGACCGTCCTTAAGCCCGATTGGCCGGTTCGGCTTCTGCAGCGCCATTGGTCCAGACCGAACAGCTTCCTGCTTGATTATTGGACGGCGCTGTTGTCATCACACAAGAATGCGGAAGTCGTGTAGTCTACTGAGTCACCGTTGTGTCAGCTGATTCTTTCTGAGTGAGTAACTCGATTTCTTTTTTGAAATTAAGTCACTTCTAAGTCATGTATTGTGTGTGACATGTTCCCAGGCTGTCAGACTTGTGTTGGACGTGTGAACCACAAGCCGTCTTGTCGTATTTTGTGGGAAAATTAGCGAATTTTACACACCAGCCTCTAGTAATATTGCTATCCGGCAGCTAGCATGATGCTAACGTTTACACACACACACACACACACACACACACACACTTTCGGTTTGTCCACCCTGGTCTCCTCTTAGCACAGTGTTAGGATGGAGCGAGGCTGCCTGCGTCCACTTTCACTTTCACCTTCGTGTCTTTCAACTTTGTCCCTGTTATCATATGTTCACACCTGTTGTGTTGTGACGACTCAGAGAGACAGACAGACAGGGGCAGAGAGAGAGACAGGGAGGGAGAGAGAGACAGGGGGGGGGGGGGGGGGGGGGAGAGAGACAGACAGGGGGAGAGAGACAGACAGGGAGGGAGAGAGAGAGATGGGGAGAGACAGACAGACAGGGGGAGAGAGAAACAGAGGGAGAGAGAGAGAGACAGACAGACAGACAGACAGAGGGAGAACACCTGCTGTTCCTGTAATGCTGGATGCTTCTGGTTACAGGGGTTGGTTTGGTGTTTGTGGCCGCAGGAAAGCACCGTGGACTCTGTGGAGGGGGACTCTGTGGAGGGGGACTCTGTGGAGGGGGACTCCGTGGAGGGGGGACTCTGTGGAGGGGGACTCTGTGGAGGGGGACTCTGTGGAGGGGGACTCTGTGGAGGGGGACTCCGTGGTGCTTTCCTCCCCACTGGGCTGGAAATGAAATGTATAGTCATGAGGAAGAGAAAGTGGTTTGACAAAGTCGATCCTGACCCTCACCACCACTGTCACTGAGTGTGTAGACTCTGCTGCAGCAGTTGGCCTTTGATAAGTTTTACACTCACATTCACACGCTGGCAAGTGAACTACTTCTCAATCTAAACGTCTACAGCTAAGTGTCATTTTTTAAAATGAACGATTGATTGATTCGCTGCTTATTGACAAGACGAATGTTTGGTCTAGAAAATGTGAAAAATGGTAAGGAGTGCCTCTGATGGCACCGGACGAGCTCATTCAGCTGAAATCAGAGGATGTTTGGTGTTTTACACTGATGAATGACTTCAGCTGCAATGAACCATTAACATGTTAGACTGTTTTCGTCAGTGGTGGGTCGTGTGGCTGCATCACCACTGTGACACTTTGAGGGAGGAAACCCAGTCAAATGAACCCTTCATTCATGAAGCTCAGCATGTCAGAAAGAGTGCTCTGGTTTTGGTGCTGTTACACTGTGTTTCCTTGTGGCGGGAGGTGTTTCTAACATCAGCTTTAATAAATGACTGATGAAGGATGGAGAAGCGTGTGCTTTGACCTTCTATACATTTGTATAGCAACATGGTTACATGTTGCTATACAAACTTTGTTGGCTCGTTTTGTTTCCCTCACCGCTGAGATGGTGATGATGATGATGATGATGATGATGATGGTGATGATGATGGTGATGGTAGGTCTTGTGTTAGGTGTAAAAAGAGGAAACACTTTTGCAGAGACACGTTTTTACCCCTCAAAGTAAGTTATTGTGTCGGTGCTGACACTCTGGGATCGTATCAGTACTAACATAACAACATTTCAACTGCTACCCAGCTGTCATAAAGCTCATGTTGACTGAAATCATTGTTTCCTTTTGTGAATCCCTGAGTGAACAGACAGCAGAGAGGGAGTATCACATGCAGTAGTGTTTAGTGAACCAACAAGGCCTTAGCATTAGATTGTCAGCTTACTCGCACACAGCAGTAACAATACCGTTGGATTTAACATGTGTGTATGTGAAGTGTGTCTGTATGCAGAAAGAGTGATTCAGGGTTCTCTCTCCTCATTTCTCTACCGTGTTTGTGTGTAATTCTGTTAATGAAAAGCTATTCTAACCAGATATTTGTTGAATTAGATTGCTCAGCACACCTTCTTTTTGTACAGTTAAATAGTTTGACACATTTCTGAGCCGGTGGGTGACTCATACCGCTGAGACAGTGCTGCGATATTGTACCTTTTCTGAAAGCAATTAGGACTGGTTGCCTACATGTGGTGATTTCTATACTCACGACCGATTAGTGATGAAAGCCATGCCTTTTGACAAAACGGGTCATGAGAGGAGGTGGGCGACACGTAGAGAGTCCGTGCCCTGTAGTATTCTCCCACTTTGAGAAGCCTGGCACTTAGAGAGTGGGAGGGAGCCAGAGTAAGCAATAGAGACAGAGCGAGGGAGGGAGGGAGGGAGGGAGGGAGGTATGTCATGCACTGGATTACAACCAGTGTGTGTTTGGGAGACGGAGACTGCTGCTACTTTGCAAGACTTTGAGCTTTAATTCAATCTTAAAAGGCAGAGAGACGCTTCAGCGCAAAGGTTGCGGACTGAATCCAGCTCTTTGTGCAGGTAAGAGACGGCAGCCCAGGGAATAGTATTTTGCAAGTTGAGAGTAGTAATTTTTTTTTTTTTTCTTTTTGTGGAGCTGTGTGCAAAAGGGGGTGTGTCTGGGGAAAAAAAGAAAGAGCAGGCAAGTGAGAGAGAACTTGAATCCACTTTCGTGCCGTGTCCTTGTAATCAATGTATTTAGTTAATTGTTTAGTCTGGTCCTAAACACAAGGCAGTGACCCATGTGTCCATGTTTTGTCCAGCTGTCTGTGTGTGCTGCTCTTTACACTAAACGTACCCTGAGCTTCCTGACTGAGCTCACATATGCACAGGAAGAGAAGGCAGTGCAATGTGAGGGCGTTACTTTTCATGCAGTTATTAAGTGAGTCGTGTGAAATGTGTGATTGTCAGACTGCTCGGTATTTCACTGTCTTCATTTACTGTCAGTGTTTACACGTGTTGCTTTACCATTCCATGTACAGCCACTGCAGCCGTGCACAGCACTGTTCAGACATCCCGTGCTAGGACTGATATTAGAACCTCCCGCTCATGTTGTTTGAAGATCAGGATATCCACCTCAGTGCACCAGCCCAGCACGGTGTGTTGGCCGTGTGGAAGACTTGTGGAGTTTGTCTTCATCTGCTGTCTGCTTCTCCCGCACTTATCTGTTTGTCTGATAATCCAGTGAGAAATGTTGAGTTTGCATTTCCTGTAAATCAGAGTCCCCCCCCCCCTGTCAGATCACGTCAGGTGATGTGCTCCAAAGTCTCCGTCAGACTTCACACATGTTCCTGCATGTCTGTCTGCAGCAGTGCATGTGTGGAGCATGTTTACAGTGGCTTGACCTGATTAGGGGGGAGTGCTTCTTGTCCCATCACTCTGAATGCACCACACTTCTGAGAGCTGTTGAATTGTGGGGATTTTGCGGTGGTAGCAGGGTGGTGATAAAATGTGAAAAGTGCTTCTACAATGCTGCATCTTATGATTTTAGTGCCAGCTTCTGTTCTACTTGCTGTCCTGCTGTACTTTAGACCAAGGAAGGTTGGTTTTTGGAGTCAAGCCCTCGACGCAATCACACACTCCACGACCGCCCACACACACACACACACACACACAAGCCATGTCTGAAGGTAGTGTGTTTTTCTGTTGGCAGGAGCCATCGCTGGCACGGCAGAGCCCAGTAGACCGGAGGAGAGGGAGGGATCTGAAGAGGAGCGCCCAGACCGACTGTCTACAGCACTGGCTGGCAGCATGGTGAGCCAGTCACACTACAGGGGAGGGGACCCTATCTGCTTATATACACTGATTGCTATTAAACTAGGTGCCACACTGAACTCTCCCTCATGCTTCCTGATGGTAAAATGGCAACGTGGGACTTTTTCAGTCTCCCACAGGAAATGGCACAATACTCTTAAAGGCCTAAAGTTCAGGGTGTTGCAACACGCTGAACAACAGAATGCATCACTCAGACTTTTATCAGGCTTCTTAAGAAGCCACACGTGAGGTTTAGGGCGGTCCCTTCCTATTCAGACTGTAAACGTTTCTTTTGTTTCTTTGTCATACAGCAGTTATCATATATGATACAGAAATATAGAAATCGCTGTTAAATATGCAGGGGCAGTAAAACAATTGTGCTCCTTAGATAATGGCCAGAAAGACTGTGGTGATGACTTGTGACAGTGCTGTGTACAAAAGGGACTCTACCGATCACATTTTGACATGTATTTGTGTAGGATCATGTAATTGTTGCTGCACTAAACAGGGATTTGTGGGACACCAGTTTGAGTGAGAAAGTAGATCATCCCCAGGCAGCGTCTCTCTTCACCACAGTAGTAGTTTCCTCAGCAGGGTCACGAGCGTATTGCGTTGTTTTTCATTTGGGAACGTGCCGCTGCATTGGTAAGAGTGCTGTGTAGCAAGTAACAGATGTTACAAGGCTTTGGCGTTAGCTCTCTGCCACGTGTCTGTTTTGCACATCCGGACCTCCTGATCACATGAAGAAGTATTAAAAGTATTGAATGTGCACGTCCTTAAGTAAGACAGTAAACCCATCAGATCTATTCGGTGATCGCCGTTCTGAATGTGAGCCTCAGTTAAATGATCAGAATGTGAAATGAAATGCTAAGCGAGTGGCGAAGGTGTCCACCCAAGATGACCAAGGCAGCGCTCTGCCACAGGAAGTTCTGAACTGGGATCTGCTGATTGCCCTCTAGTGGATGCTGGGTGCCAAACTAAGACCATGGTTTTTTTGCATTATGTAATGTCACCATGAAAGTAGTTGCTCCAAATAGATGGAGAAATACTTCAAGTACTTCAAGTTGCTACGTGCATTGTTGAGTTTCAGATTTTTGCTGTGTGTGAGACAAGCAGTGGTTTGTCTCATCATGCTGCAGCCCTGTGCCTGAGGGTTGTAATTACACTGAAGCACAGCAAATATAACATGCACGACTATTTGGAGGTCGCAACACTACTTACATTTCAAATGAGTCACACAAGCGTGTGTTTTTGTTTTACAATAATTATTAGGTGTATATGTTGACAATAACTTGATTTGACTGAAGTGCTCTGAATATGTATTACTCTGAAATTTTAGCATTCAATAATACAGTATGTAGTAATAGTACCATTGTACTCAAAGCGTTTTTGGGAAAGCCCAGGCTCATGACGGCCTGTCCCTTTGCTCTTTCTCAGTGAATGTACTTCAGCCAGGACAGACAGTGCTCTAATAGAGGGGAAGCAGTGACCAGATGACTGACAAATTCCTCTTGAAACTAATGGCTGCAGCTTTTATAGGACAGAAATAGGAAGTGTAACAGGAGGATGTGTGTCCCGAGGTTCTGGTCAACCGGGTCCACAGAATGCCACCGTGGCCGGCTGCCCAGCTCTCAGCCTTTTTATGGGACACACACAGTCGAGCTCTGGGCTTAATTGATGGCGCGGCTGATCGCCCAATAATGTGCCCACCGAGCCACATAAAATCAGTATGTTGACCTCAGCTAGTCCTGTGTCAAAGTTCAGTTTCTGAAAGGCATGTCTTCACGGACCTCTCCTTGCTTAGTGCGTTACACTTCAGGTGTGGTCAGAAGTGTGCCGGTAGGTGTACAGACCACACCCTATGTTGGACTACATTGCTGCAGCAGGTGAGAAGTTCGAGCACTGGAGATCATCTGGACCTATATCTGTAGCTAAGCTCCCCTTTGATTGATAAATGCACAGACATTTGTGGAATTCGTGCAACATAAATATGCTTTGTTGTTTGTTTTAGAAGTATGGTATAAACCCAAGTTAGTGCTGCGTGTCCACAGCTAATGGTGCCTCTACCTGTTCTCAGTTGATCTAAGGGTCTAATTTTCTCAGGTGTGATTGTGAGACTTTATTCCAGCAGTTTGTTCCACAGGTAATATGATCCTTTTAATCCTGTCTTGTGAAGCAACGTTTGATTGCTTCCCAGCCCCCGGCTTTCTCACTGAAACAAAACGGGAAGTATTGAGTTCATACTGGTGTCCACTCATGCAGCCGTATTGTTGGCAGGATAATGCGAGCATGGAAACGAGGACAATGGGGTTGTTTTACCCTGCCCTCAGCAACCCAGGATGCGTCGTGAAGCTACCTTGTAGAGGTAGTGTGGAACTAAGCAGAGAAGTTTGCGTTTCTGTGTCACTGCCCCATATGATGTCACCTGCTTACATAAGGACCAAGTCACCTGTATGTGTGTTTTATTTCTAAACACAGTGAGTAGACACCAGGAGCTTGCAGTGGTGGTTGTAGTTAAAGCCAGAGGGTTAATTCCAGGTTGTTGTTAATGATTTCAGTGTTTCTCTCCTTGAAGGAACTTTTGCTTCTAGCACTGTTTGACCGGTCAGTGTCTGGTTCCCTCTCCCTCTGTTTCATTCCACTGAAATTATAAGAACTTTGTTGGTTTGTTCAAAGCTGTATGAGCCTTTTATTATCAGAGCCTGTTGAGCTGAATATGAGATGGTTTTTTCTGCCAGCCAATCCAAAAACGAGTACTAAACAAGTTGCATGGACACATGGGACCGGGATGCTGCAGTCATTTAACCTACACAATTATTGTCATTGGTTGTAAAACACTTGTTGTGGACTGCAGAGTGCAGAATAGTTGCAGGTTATGGTCTGTATGGTTTTAGATTGCACATAGAAGCAGCTGTATGGCTGTTAATGCGTTCACAAACACAGATGTGCAAATGCTTTCTTGTTGGATTTTAGCTCCACATACCATAGACACCTCTCCTGATGCCTCATGTCTTATTCATATCCTACTTCTATAGCTGTGTGTCAACATGTACACTGACACTCTGCGTTGGTGACTCGCTGCCCTCCTTTCCTAAAATAAAACCAGAGACACAAGAGGCCAAATCTGGTGCGCAGAGAGGGGGAATTTGAAGCCCAGTGTTTGGACCGTGGTGCCACTTACCACAAGTTTGGCTTTTTTTTTAAATTTTTTTTTTTTATGGATAAACTGTAAATTGATTTGAAAGCTTGAGCTGTACACGGTCTGGTTCAGAGTTAGAACTGATAAAGTGTAAATAAAGTGTTTTTTACAAGTTTGATTACACAAATTCTGTTCCCTCTAAAAGTAGCTCAGATTTGATTGGTCTACTAGCTGATGTTGCACTCAAAGTCTGAATTAGAGTTCAGAAATCGCCGTATAGTCTCACTAACTTGATGAGGTTGCACTTTCCCGGAATATGAGAAGAATTTATAGTTGGGATTTTACCAAAGAAATAAACCCTTCAGACCGACATGCACTGTATATTCTTCTCTACCATCGCCCACACAAGCAAACAGTGAAACCCACATCTACATGTACAGTGGTATGTTTGGCCTTAGCTGCAGCGCATGGGGCTTTATTTCACTTCTTCATTTCACTTGAGGGAAATAAATGTAATGAGTTCACAGCCCTACCATGTGACATGAAAATGATTCTCTGTAAGGTTTCGCTTAATTTGTGGAAGTGCACATTTAGAGTCCATTTACCTGATGAGATGGAAGTCATACTGCACATCATGAGTGCAATGCACCATTCTTCGTGCAGCACATGGCTCTCCTTTCTAACATGCAGACACACTAAAGATACAAGTTTAAAGATAGTTCAGGCGGGGCATTCAAAAAAATGATTATGGTGTGTTCTAAAGTCAAGTCGAGTGTGCAGCGTGGAGTAGAATAACTACATGGATGGATGCAATGAAAGGAGCAGATTTTCCTACTAGACAGAAACGGAAACGTTTTGCTTAAACAAACTTGGGTAAAATTAGTGATAATTCTCTAATCAAAAACCGATAAAGATAAAACCAGTTTCATTTACAACAGCCGACTGGAGATGCTGCGCTCAAAGCAGCAGCTGAGTGATGTGCTGAGAAAACATGTTGACGCCATGAGGTTAAACAACACGCTGAAATGTCTTGCTGTTATGTAACTCGTGATAGACCTGTGTGATTTGTAGCATTTATCCACATTGGGTTACTGCACTTGTTACTGTGGTATCTATGTTTTCATTCCAACAGAACCTGAGTTGATAACTAATACTTTCAATTCAGTGATACTGTAATTTTTGTTGACCTTCACACCTAAGCATAGGTCAAACATGTTGCTGGTGGCTGTAGTGTAACGAACATCATAGATTTCTGGCTCTGGCAGTAATGACAGGTCCCTGTATACAGCAGTTGAAATGTGTTTCTTTGAGCTGGATTTGAACTGTCAGACCTACAATACACATTATACTGGGGTCAAGAGGAACAATATACTTGGTTTGGTTTATTTTTCATGGATTACAGATGAGCACAATAAATTATTACACCTGCCTCACTATCTATGAAAAGTCATCCTGTTCAAATAAGGCTTTACCATGTCAGAATGACAGTGCGGCACCTCCCCGGTAAAATTAATCCTATTTAAATAGTGCTGCGTTGTCGTTGTGCATTCAGCCTATGCTGCGTGTACTACATTATACGTGTTGCATAACGTGGGGTCATACAGCTGAAGGCTAGTGGTTGTCACGACTCTGCCAGGGAGGAGGGTGGGGTAAGGGGAGGGAAGGAGAGCTTTGTGTCCCCCTGTACAATACGGCACACTGTGTACGCCGTATACATCCAATGACCTTCTCCCAGTATTCTCTCACATATGAAGGTGCCGCAGCTAAGAGCTGTCCACTGCACCGATGTGCTGCATTTAGTGTCGGACGGTGCCAAGAAAGGGAGAGGAGGAAGCTGTGTCTGTATATTGCTGTGTCATGGAAGATCCCCGCATAGACTCACTCTCGCTCAGCCCCCGCCCCCCTTCTGTCCTCTGCCACATGTTTGCATCCTGCACGAGATCAATTGCTGCCAATGCAACGGTTTCGTGATGGGATACCATCCGACCACTGGATGGGGTGTCTCTCTGTTCTGTCTGTATGCGTTTGCCTCAGGTTGTGCCGTGCGTACTGCGTAGCCCGTGCACACCGCAGCTAGCATACAACGTGTGCACTTGGGAAACAGCCACAGTGTTCTGTGCTTGATGTCAGATGGTGCATGCGTGGCAGTCGCGGCATCTTCTGGTTGCCGGCGGTACACTTCTAGGCTTTACCGCCTTGTTGCTGAGAGAGAGGCGTATTTATTAGGAGATGTCGGTGAAGGGTGAACAAGGAGGGAGTGGGGGAGGAGTAAGGGATGAGAGGGAGACGGGGGGAGAAATGTGAGAGAGGGAGATGGATGCGCATGCAGAGGGTGGAGCTTAGCATCAGGCAGCTCCCTCGGCCCTCCTTTCTCTCCTGCTCTCTCTTCTCACAGTTTCTCCTCATCCATTTGCTACTGTTGGGAAGGCACATCTGCAGTCATTTCATCACTTCTGCTTTCTCTTCACCTCCAGCTCAGCTGATCGTGTGGACCGCTGCTCTTGTTTTGTATCCTTATGGACTATCCTCCCTCTCACAGCAGTGCAACAGGGGCTGTCTTCAGACACCAGCGTGCTCTCTCTTTTCACTCTGGGAGTGGTGGGGGGGTGGGGTGGGTTCCTGAATGAGAGCCTGGACTCGCGTGTTGTCCCGCAGCACCTCTTGAGGAGGGGGAACGTGTAAAAGGTGGGGTGGGGGGGGGCCGGGGCGGCAGGCAGAGGGGTTCAGAGTGGACGAGGGGTGGAGAGGCTCTGGCTGGGAGAAGAATGGTAATGCCGGCTCCTCGTGCGCCGGTCGTGCTGCTGCTGCTGTGTAGGCTGCGTGTCATTCAGGCACAGCCCTGCCTCTCCTCGACATGAGCCTCACAGGAAGGGTGTCCTGCTCCATGCTCAACTGCTTTGTAAGTCCACAGGGTTTTAATTTGGTGCTCGTTTTTGTTTGCAAGTCTGGTGTGTGTGTGTGTGTGTGTGTGTGTGTGTGTGTTAAAACCCTCTCCTCTCTAACTCTCTGTTTGTGTGTGCCTGCCGGCCTATCAGTGGGGGATGGGGGGGGGGGGTGTTGGTCGACACACGTGAGCGCTGCGGTAATTAGTAACACAGTGACTCCACATACAAACAATTCAATCACCTCAGTGTCTTTGCATGTGTGGGATGATGAAAAGCTACTTTATTACTCTCATCACTCACCTCTTGTGTGAAAGGCTGCCGGCATGTTGATTGGCAGGGAGGAGAGAGGTCCTGTCAGGAGTAAGACGTGTAGAGCAAGCACTGTTCCAGCCTCAGAGCGGAGCAGAGAGTGTTTTCACCGCAGTGGAGGATGTGCATCGACCAGTTAGTGTTACTGGGCTGTTTAGGGGATATAGGACTGATGTAGAACTGGTGTTTCTCTTCGTTTGCACCCTAAGACGGACTGATGATGAAAAGGTTGATGATTTAGGAACAACGCGGGCTGGTCTTAGCCTCACCTCCCAGGGCCTGTAATAGCTGCTGGTTTCAAAGTTAACCTATGTCCTTTCAGTGGTGGCCACAGTCCACTGTCCGGGCCTATTAATTGATAACTTTTTCATTTGTCTTTTACAACTAAACATTAAATTCTTTCTCATTTTGCCAGCAGTACAAGGTACAAGGTTAATTTGTTAGTCATTCTACAACAAGGGTTGCATAATGAACTGCAAGTTGTAGTCCCAGCTGCTCTATAAGAAAATAAGAAAAAAGCCAAAAGAGTTTTTAAATTATATTGAAGTGTGGAGGATGAAATAAGTCCTAGAACCTTAATTCGGCCCACTTCAGGCTGGAAGGAGTCTTACAGCCTGAGTCATATTATTGGTCCTCTAAGTATAATATCGGACTTTCCAAACGTACCTATAACCCAATAGGTTATTGTCTCATTCAGATATTTGGTTTTGCAATAATTTTCTCAGGGATTTTGCCAAGGCTGACAAAACTAGCATTCGGTAACTGAGTCAGGTTCCACATCATATGTCATGAAATGAAATGAAGATGAACCGTTCAATTCTCTGTGTGCCAAAAGCTAACATCAGTATGCTAACATTGTCACCATGACATTGCTAACATGCTAATATTTAGCAGGTTTAATATTTACCATGTTCAACATGCTCTTATGCTAACATAACATTTAAAGAACCTGAACTCAAAGTAGAGCTGAGGTTGATGGGAGTGTCTGTAGTGTGGCAGATATTTGATCATGAACCAAAGTGTTTTTAGGCTGATGATGGACACTTGAGGGATCACCAAAGTTTTTGGGCCAATGCGTTCGGTTTATGTTGAGGAATTTCACTGGATAAGTTAAAGTGATGGCGGTCCATCTGATAGTTGTGGAGATATTTAAGTCTGGACCAAAGCGGTGGACTGATTGACTGACAGAGATGCTCGCATAGCTGAAAACAATAGCAATAGGTAGTAGTAATGGAAATCAGTTCAAGGGATACTAGAAAAACCATTAGACGTTGGTGTACTGATCCAGTGCACAGACTTACTGTCTCTAGACCGCACTGAATGAATTCTTGGATTGTAGCATTGCACAATGTGATGCTAGCATCAGACAATCAGCATGACAACAATCAGTATTACTATTGGGAAAGCTCCACTTTAATTTCCCCAACAACAGTCTCTGCTAGAGAAAGTTATCAGGTGGATCAGGAGGAGTGCAGCTGCTGGCTCCTCTTCCTCCTGCTCGTTTCTTTGTGACCAGACATGGCGAGGCTTTACACAATTTATGATCTCTCTTTGACATGTCTGCGTGCAGCTGAGTCAGCATCTGTATAATTTAGTACGCACGTCCCCTGTTCTTCATCACAGGTCTGTTGGTCCTCTCCTGTGGAAGAGGGCTGCGGTGTTGTTTTCATCATCACGACCACTGTTGTGATCCAGCTATGGAAAAAAGCATCTTGGGTTGCAGTTCCTTTTATCTCACATATATCATGTTTATCTCCCTCTGCGATATGTTGTCTGCATCAAATGGAGCTATAAAAAGACTAATTGAATTGGCTAAGATTTTTCCATGAGTCAGAATCTATTATGCCCACTACTTAATTTAATAAAGGGTGCAAGTACAGCCAAAAGCTTTTGGGGTTTACAGTATGCTATACAGAGCAGTGTGCCTGTGATGGGGCTGGACTTGGGTCTAAATACTGCCTGACACCCAGACTTCAGAACTACACAGTTGAATGACGGAGTCGGTGTTTTACAGCACAGAGGAAGCTGTCGTAACCACAGTGACAGTATGAGACAGAGCAGCTGTAGTTTTAGTATTTTTCTGTTGTAAGAGGACGATTGGCTCTTAGCTGGCATTTTGTGCTGTTTTCTCTCATCTGTTGTCTGAAATGTGTGTCTGCCGTCTCCCACACGGAGAGCAAGTCCTTCTCTGTTCGCTGTCTGTTGCCTTTTGACTTGTAATCCAGTAAAAGTTGTTTTCTCAATGAAACATTCCCCTTGTTTGTTGGTGTGTTAATGTTTTGAGAAGCACTTTATCGTCCACCAGGTCATTACATTGTCTAAATAAGGCACCGGTGTCTTCAACATGCCTATGTAGAAAGGTCTGTTCACTTCTGTTTGCCACAGTGTGATTCTCCACTTGGTACATTTCTTCAGATGAATTCTGCCTGCTCATACAACAACGCTGCCCCTGCCCCGTCTCCTCGGCCTGAGCCCAGTTATAAGACCAAAATGGGAGTGATCATTCAGAACACGGCGGTCTATGAAATATTAACATAGCCGGAGAGAGGACAGGGGAAAAGAAAAGTGCATTTGAAAAGATTCATCATAGTCTGCCATCTTTGATGTTGGCCTAATACTCAGACTGCACTGCCCAACTCAGCTCTCAGAAGAGACTATCTTTGTCTTGACTGTTTTTCATATTTGCTGCTTGTCATTCTACCCTGTCCTTGCATCCTCTGTTCCCATCCACACTCGTCCTTTTCCTACAGCCTGACACCTCATTTGGGGTCATCCTTTGCATTTCAGACAATGTGCCAGGCTGTGTCTGCCTCACTTACTATATGCAAAAAAATGGCAAATAACTGGACACTTAAAAGCAGGCATAAGTACACGTCCCACACATATTTAGGAGGTCACCTCAGCATCATGTAGTGATTCTCTAATCTGCATAACTCTAGGACAAAGCCCCCGTCAGATTAAGTGAATAATCTGGTGAGTAAAGACGGAAAATTGTTTCCAAAAGCTTTAGAGAGAAAGTGACTCGGCCTCTAAAAAGAGGCTGTTGTATCCATGGCAACCAGACACTTATTCATGAGGACTGTGCCAGTGTCTTTTTCAATCTCGCTACCTATTCCACGTTTGTGTTGTCATGCCGTCTGTTCTGCTCACTTTTCCATTCACACACATGCAGAAGTTTCTGGATGGACGATTAAAACCGTATTTTAGAGCATTGAAATGAGCCCGACGCATGCAGACCATTCAGCTGCTTGCTGAAAGCATCGCTGTTATGGCAGTACATGTTACACGTGTTATCCACTTCAACATTAATATCTGAGAAATGCACGGTGGTGTATGTGTATGCACGCATGCCTGTCAGCTCCAGCTTTTTGATTGCTGGTTGGACAAAGGTGGGGGAGGGTGCGCAGGCTCACAGCAGTGACGAAGCAAAAACGTGTCGGGCACAGGACAAGCTGTGCTCCATCTTTGTGAGTCGGTTAGAAGTGAGAGCATTTCTCTTTTCCCTTTTTAATCTTCTGTAAGCTGATTGTCTGGTTGTGGACACAACGCAGTGGACCACAAATCAGAAGACAGAAGTGCCCCGCTGCTTGTGTTTGTTTGTCCATGCCACGGCAGAGTTTGAAGGCCTGTCATGATGGAGTGTTGTCTGCCATGTGGAAGGACTGACAAAGCTGTAACAAGGCTGTCTGCAGGTTTTAGCTGCTTCAAGTCTTCCTCCAAACGCTGCAGCAGTGATATCTGCGTATCTTTAATGCAGCGCAGTCTTTCTGTCACTCTCCACATCCTTCTGTTGTCTCTTTAAACTGCCATAATGAGGTGTCAGGCAAACAATTTGAAGTGTACCATTTTCACTGTAATGTTTATAAAGTATGTCTAGCACCCATGCATCAGTAGCCTACGAGCCTGTCTGTGTGTATACAGCTGTTGTCGTGGACCTTTGGAGTAATACAACATCTACACAACTTTTAGTCAGCAGTTATTTTGCCTCTAAAGTACACTGTGTTCTAACAGGCCTCACAGGAGTGCAATGTCAGGTCTGCTCCATAAGAGAATTGAGTAAATTGTGCCAAGTGTCTGGTGCAGCACAAGACCTATAGCAACCAAGTGAGTGGATAGAGTATTGATGTAGGGTGTGTGTGTGTGTGTGTGTGTGTAAAGATTGAATGCATGTACCTCTCAGCTGATTAGCATTGAATTATGCAGAGGGAGGTTCTATGTCGATAGATTCTCCAGTAATTTATGAATGCTGCCTGGCACGTCACAGTAAACTTTATTCTGCCTGGATGGCCGGCTGGTGGTTCAGACTGCCCGGCAACAGTGTGTGACATCAACCTGTACTGACCCAACCCTTGCAGGATGCCTGTGATGGATGGCCACTGTCATGGTCCGCCCATTCTCAGGTGAAAATAAGTCAAATTGATGATGCACAGCTGCCTCATCAGTCTGATACTGAAGGCCGACTCAGGTCAAAGGTCAAGAGACTAGTGGGGTTGCATTGCAGAGGGATTTGGAGAAGTTCAGAGGAGTTCACCAGTCTAAAATTAGTGTTGACTGGAGTAGCTTCCACCTCCATTACTGGCATTTACATTTACAAGTAAAATCACTAAGACATTTGAGTCAGGGAGATTAAAAGAAGCTATACACTGCTTGTGTCTGCTATCCCTTGTTTACGAACTCCGACAAATCAGGGCTGCAACTAATTTCATTAGTGATTATTGTCTGGATTAATTGGTTAATTATTTGTCCTGTAAAATGTGTCCAAAGCCAAGGTTGATGTCTTCAAATGTCTGGTTTTGTCTACAACCCAAATATATTGAGATTACTTTCATAGAGGTGTTAAGAAACTAGAAAATATTCACATTGAAGAAGTTTGAATCAGAATTTTGACTTTTTTCTTAAAAATGACTTGAACTGATTAATCTATCAAAATTGTTGGCTATTAGTTTGATAGTTGTTGACTAATTAATTAATTAGTCAATGAATCATTGCAGCTCTACCATAAATACTTAACACATCAGAAGTTTTGTCAGGTATGACTATGAGCAGTAGCTAGTGGTGGGGCTAACCAGGCTAACCAGGCTAACCAGGCTAACCAGCAGATGGGAAGACGGCATTAGCATGAACATACAGGGTGCATTTGGAGGAAATGGAGCCCACAGTCATGTCGGACTGGACTTCAGGCACCTTTTAAAGGAGACCTCTCAGTCTGGCACAGCCTTGACAGCCGCCTCAATGGCTACCGTCAGTGCTGCCATTTATTAAATTTATGGTGTAGAAGTAGCAGGTAGACTGGCTCTGTGTTGTGGCTTATCTCATTAATCTCTCCCACACACAGGCTAAGCCAAAGTAAGCCTTCAGGACAAACTCTGCTCCCTGCCCGAGGACCCCTAAGACCTTGACACCTGGACTCTGTTCTCACTTGACTTAGAATAAGGGCTTGAACTATCGATTTTCATGATGGATTGATCTGCCGGATCAAAGGACTGGGATGATTATCAAAATAATGATCAGTCATCTGTTGATGGACTGATCTCTGAATTGGTTCTGCTCAACATATATTCCTTCTTGACTTCTTCACTTGGCTAAAACAGACTGAACTATTGTGTGACTTGGTAATTTGACCTCATGAATTTGTCAACATTTCATTATCTAAAATTGGCAAATTTTGAACACTTTGAAATGAATAATTACTCCTCAGACCTTCTTTCCTTCCTTCACATCTAAGGTGTATTATGTCGGCTGTAAGCTACTGACTCAGTGCTGCGGCTTTAGACGGGCTGTTTGTCCTCAGTCAACAAAGATCTACATCACACAAACTGATAAATCATGCTTGAGCTATCCTGTTCCTATGATCAATATGCCTCTTTTTTAAATCATATGGTGACAGGTTGGTGACTTGTAGAGGAGGGCTTGTCACCGTGGGAACACCATCTCCATCTGTTACCAGATAACCCACTGGGTGGTATGCTCATCATGTGGTTTAATCACCGGCTTGGACCTTTGGATGACAAGATGTAATGATTGTAAACATGGCAGGAGGGGGATTCTTTCTGTAATGTATGACATTTTGTGTGTCATTTGTCTTGGGACACAAGTCTTTCATTAGCAAGAGCCCAGGCTCAGTCGGTAGCTGGGGTCCACTGAAAAAAACACAGGTGCTTACATTCGGCCTCCCTCTGGTCCCTCATCAGGACTCCATTGCTGTTTTCATTAAGGAACAGCATCGACATACGGTCGCACTCAGATAGAGAGGCCTAATCCAGCAGGGCAGCAAAGGTAGCAGCGTTCAGGCATCCAGAAACCAGACTGGGTTTATAATGCAGAAATGAACTGAGTGAAAGTCATGCCTGCACAGGACATAGCAAATGATCATAAACCTGGATAATGTTCCAGTCACACATGCAGGAAGCAGAGTTTCTGGAAACATCACAAACTTGATCAAATGAGATTCAGAATTGGGACACTACTGTGTACTACTGTGCTTGAGGTTAATAAGTAAAGACTTGTTTTTTACAAATCTTGGGTGAAAGAGAATAAAGAGCACCGGCATGTCCTTCAATTTGATCATTGGATTACGTTCTACCTTTATCTCCCCAGTGATTGGAGTATGACCTACATGTAATGTTTGCTCAGGCTGAGAGGGGCACTGGCACTCTGAGCTGCAAGGACGGGGTCAACTGTCCTCTTTGTTCCTCTCTCACTCTCATCCCGGTTGCTTCTTGAGGTGTTGCAGTCTAATTTTAGCCAACCATCTATTATAACTTGATAAGACTGCATTTGGATGATTAATTTATCAGGAACCCCAGAAATGTGAGATTAAATTACTCTCCATGGTCCTCTTACATGTCATAGAAGCATCTTAGTTATTGAGTATCAAAAGTGAATTATTTCAACTCTGTGGGTAAAAACAGGTGGAGTGTGTAAAATACTACTGCTGTGTCCCGGTGTCTTTGTTTGCACAGGACTGTAACACCCAGTCACAAAGTCTACAGGCTTTTGGCATCTGATGTCATTTGTTCATGTGATACCTACCTGTGCTGAAGCAAACACAATAAATATGTAAAACTTGCGTTCTTCCTTCAGCATTATCTTTAATCAAGCAGGGAAACTTTAGGATCACATGGTAAACACTGTAAAATGCTTTGCCTCATTGGCCTGACACATGGTTGCGTGTCCTCTATTTAAAGGAAATTTTGGATCCCTCGTGGTCAATATTTAATCTCCTACGTGACGTCTGTGAGTTAGCAGCTGGGGATTGTGAAATTCTACAAATTCAATACAAGGACACTGAGAATATTAACTTAGAGTTTTCAATGGCCCTTCATGTGTCCTTCTTTGGTTTGACATTGCTATTATTAAACTGTATCAGGCAATAGGTTGTCCATGTTTCTTTTTAATGTGTCTCTTTCTGTGGTGCCCCCCCCCCCTGCTGTGTTGACATAAATGATGACAGAAGCGTGTACCTGACCACCCTGCACTGTGCTTGTGTCTGACAGGGTGAAGAAGGGCCTCCCAGTCTGGAGTATATCAAGGCCAAGGACCTGTTCCCCCAGAAGGAGCTGGTGAAGGAGGATGAAAGCCTTCAGGTGAGCCCAACCGTTTAAATCAATCAAATCACATCTGCTCTGACACCCGGCTACATGTCTGTGGAGAAGACAACCCAGAGCCTGTGAAACCACCAGGTGTGGCCTTTCCAGATCATGACCTCGTCCCTCATCCTGGCTCCTGGGGTGGGACCAGACTCGGACCTCAGCGGGCCGAGGCCACATACTGACGCTGCTCCGCCGTCCGCTATCAGTGTTCAGCACAGGAAAAAGTTAATTAGGCAACTTGGTGGACAAGAGAATATTTTCATCTGAATGCAGCTGCTGCCCACTCGATACAGATAAGACATCATACTTCTAAAACAGACACGCCAAACTCAAGGCCACATCCGGCCCGCGATACAGTTATATACAGATATATAGGTACATACTACAAATCCTGCTCTGAACAGCTGCCGCACTAGTCGGGACCTGTGCAGCAGGTATAATGACACCCCGATCAGCGGATCAATGCATCGATCAGCGCCTTTATAGTGACACTTCAGCTAGCCCCAAAATAAATGGCCAAAGGAAAAGTGGACTTTGAACACAGAGACTTTCACAGCAGAGTTTTACCTGTTTGTCTATCGGAGGTGAACCTGTGTGTCTTGTTTGTGGAGCTGATGTGGCCGTGATTAAAGAATATAAATATAAGACGGCACTGTGAGACAAAACATGAGGATAAGTACAAAAAAGAAAATAATAATTTAATAATTTTATTTATTTTATTGAGGAAAAGTTTTTGAAGTTTGGCAGTTTAAATTCATGTTTCTGAATAAAATATATATTATTATATTATATACTATAATAAGATTTAGACTCTTCAGTAAATGTTGAGCCCGTCTGGCCCGCGACTTAGACCATGTTTTAACTTTTGGCCTCTTCTTTGATTGAGTTTGACCCCCCTGCTCTAAAAGAAACCTCATTTTCTTCAGTATTTATTCAGAAAAGAGATTCTGAATCACTCCACCATATTAAGATATTCATGCAGGGCCCCAACAAGAACAGAAGGAAAGTTCTGAAAGTTGAAAGTGTTGAAAGCTTTTGTACGTACAGTGTGACAGGGCTTTAGAAGGTGTGATTCACGCCTCTCTGTAGTTGTAGTGGTTGTTCCATGTGTGGCTATCACACAGTCAGAGCAAGGACCTGCTACAGCTGCTACATGGATATCACAGATTATTATGATGTCACCTTGACATGCTTTCATTCAACACTTCAGTACCTCTTCAGTTATGCTGAATCAGATTTAACTCATCCCACACTTCTTTGCAACAAAGTAAGTTTGTAACACACCGTGTTATTATAATAATACTATAATAATTATAATAATAATAATATAATAAAACTAATAATGACTCATTGTGGAAGTCATTAATATAAATAGTGTTCAGGTTATCCACCTCAAAAATGAGTCGCCGTGTTCAGCTAAGTTGTTTGTTTTTTTTTACCTCCAGAGTTCTGCCTCTATCACAGGACTAATTGAAAAGCAGCAGTAGCTTTAGACCAGGAGTGTCAAACATACGGCCCGCGGGCCAAAACCGGCCCCCCAGAGGGTCCAATCTGGCCCACGGGATGACTTTGTAAAGTGTAAAAATGACAGAGAAGACACATTTCAGGTCATTAAATGTGAACATTTTCAGAATGTACTTGTTTGCACTAAAACAAAGGGAAAAGTTTGGAGCTGTTGTTATTTAAAGGTTGTTATTATGCTGTGATTTTACTGGTCCGGCCCACTGGAGATCAAATTGTGGCCCCTGAACTAAAATGAGTTTGACACCCCTGCTTTAGAGCATCAAGAACAGCTCCGATGAAAAGCACTTTGGTCACTGAAGTGCAGTTTGTACGTCTGTTCCACAGTGAATACGCCACCAGCAGACTGTGATGGGCCACTTGTGCTGTGTGCTCTCTGGCCGTCTGCTGGTAAATGGAGCCGAGCATCATGTGTCTGGAGAAGTGGACAAAGGGAAGGTGGAGGGATTTGTCCAGCCTGGGGTCACTGCCCGCTCCTTCTGTTTATGGGGGTTTCAATCGAAGCATGTTTCTGCTTGGGTTACAATGAACTGCAGGGAGTAGCAAGCTGTTCAAAGGGGTTTTTAATTATTATCAAAAGTCTGTGTGTCAAAGGACTTTCTGTGTCAAAGGTCCTGGCAGATTTCTTTACCTCCTGAGTGAGAAGATTTGAGAGGATCTGTAACACAAAGTCTCAACATTCTCTGTGTCTCTGCACTCTTAGATTTAGCTTCCCCTCCCCCTGCATCCACACATGCTGTCACACATTGTGTCTCTGCTTTCGTGTGTTTCTTTGTGTGCAGGCTTTGCCGTGATAGTTTCTCTGACAGCTGATGTCTCTTACCACAACTTTCCTGCAGGCAACTCACAGGCATTCCCTACCCCACCATATTAACCACCCTGCTGCCTTCCCCCCTGTGTGCATGCAAACCGCGCAGTGCGCATGCTTGCAGTTGTGTGTGTGCACATGTGCTTGTCCTCACACGCGGGCCGCTTGAACCGGAAGTCACGACTCACAAGTCAGAGTCTCTCTCTCCCTCCCTCTCTCTCTCTCCCTCTCCCCCTTTCTCTTATATTTCTGCTGCTGAAGGCTTTGTAGAGGAAACGTGACACAGTATCTTCTGCTGCACTTGCCGGCTGCCAGTGACTCATGCACCTACTTTTGGAGCACAGCTTGTTTAATGCAGCTCTCAGTCTGTACAGCATGTTAACGATGGCACTCTCAGCAGGGCATGCTGGGTCTCTTCACAGCAAAGCAGCACACAGACTCAGTAGCTGCATGCTCTCATTTCAGCCATTTCTGCTGCTGTTGAAGCAATGTGTAATGCAAATGAAACTCCTGACTCATAACAAATGCAAAATGCTATAGAGTAGGGTTTCTTTATTTCTTCCCCCTTTATATTTAGTTAAACTATACCCACAGCTTTTTTCTGTCCCTGTCAACATCACCCAAGTTTTCAGCCTTGTTTGGGTGTCAGCTGTGTTTGTGCGCCTGTCACTTTAAAGTCGGTCGTGTTACAGAGATGAAGACTCATACTGTCGGATTTGAGAGATTCTACTTTTTAGAAGTCCTAGTGCAGGGTGCCAGAGGGTCTGCAGCCTATATTTGGCTCACAGTGCAGACTAGTACGTGCTCCATTTCCCAGGTTAAGCCGCACTCTTTCCCTCATCATGCTTTGTGTCCTGACTCACGCGCACATTTTCAGTTAGAAATGAGCAGCAGCAGGTGCAGTGATAAATGTCAGGGTCCCCCCCCCCCCAACAGAAGCTCTCTGGTTGATCAACAACAATATGATACATTGACAGCTTGTACTCGACAATATTCCTTTTAAATAACAGGAATAGTTTTGTTTTGATTTGAATGTCTCGTCACAGTATTGGTAAAACGTACCCTGACTGAGTGTTGTGAGCTCTGTGCTGTGCTGTGCTTTTAACCGTGTTGACTAATGTTGTTTCAAGTAAGCCTGATTTTCTGACATCTTACCATAATCCCCCATCTGCCCTGATACATGTCCTCTTTTAACATGCACCAGTGGGTCCTCCTCTGCGTGACTCAGCAGTGCATGCTAATGCTGAATGAGGTAATGTTGTCTCTAAGCAACACTGTTGTCCTCACTACCAGCAGCTAAACGAGACCTGAGTTGCAATGCGTGGTCCCCATTGACCACAATTATGTTAAAGCACCCGACCGGACCTACCATCAATGCACTGCAGATGATTACACAGAAACGATGCATAAGAGAATGTGTGAAGAGGTCATATAAATGAGGAATAAATTGGCATAACACAATTCTCAAGTTGTCAGATGATGGAGATTGAAACAGACTTTACTGTTTCACATCAGCCAGGAGGAATGTTTTATGCAAGGTGACTGAAAATGATGTCTGTACATGATGTTATAGCTTTAGTTCTCCTGATGACCAGCTGCCAGAAAAGGTCTTTTTAGTCACTTGAAAAAGCAGCCACAGTAAATAACTTTTTCCAAAGTGGTCAGTGTGGAATCGATGTGGTTGGAATTGAGACATTGTTTAGAAGTTGGCAACTGTAGCAGTGTGTCTCTTCCACGTGGTCGGCTTTTAAAGCTAATGCCCTGCCTCAGAGTGAAATGAAAAAGTGCTTTCTATTAACCTCTGTTGGGAACCAATTATCTTAATGTAGGGGTCTCGTTGCAGCCAAAGCCCGGGCTTGGCTAGGCCTGTAATAAAATGGGTACAAGTAAGAATGTTAATGGACAGTTTGGGATCCCTCACTGTACCGACAGCACTGGCGCAGACGGTCTCCCTCCCGGCCGTGCCTCTCGTCTGCTGCCTGCTCATTCAGGCTCAGCAGAAAGCCCTCTGTGCTCACAAAGGATCTTCTGTAAAACCACTATGTGCTAATTGGACAGCTACACACAGCAAAAAGGGGGACATGGGAGAAAAATGTGTATCTGTGCTGATGACTCTGTCCACAGGCCCCGTGGGTTCAGCTTCCAGTGGGCGGAACATGAGCTTTGCCTGTCGGCTCTGCGTAGTGTTGGTTGGAATCAATATGATCCTTTAATGTCAGTGACGATACCAGAGTCATACAGTCATACTTCACTTTGAGGAGTACAAACAGAACTGTAACAACTTCTCATATAGTGGTTGATTTTCAATAAGAAGCAGCTCTCTAAGATGACTGTCTGAATAAATGCAAACTCTAATTAGTAACATCAAGTCAGAATTTCTATAATCAAAGAAGTAAACAAGACTAAGAATCTGACCAAGCATTTCAGTGCTGATAGTTTGACTAGTGACAGTGTTTATTAGCTGTACGAGCTGTGTGGCTGTAGAGATGGAAAAATGGCTCCACCGCTCGAATACCAAGTGGCCATGTGACCTGCCACCATTAACATTTGTACACATGAAATACCAAAGGCTTTATGTGTCCAGTCAAATATCCAACACATACATGATGGACTTTGTATGTATGTGACGTGTATGATTCCCAAACGATGAATACTACTGATCCCCTGACTTTTGAGCGCCACCATGAGGTTGACAGTTGGAATTTAAATGAAATGTCTCAACAAGTATTCCTTCACACATTCATGTCATTAGCAAAACTAATGACATTCCCATCAGCCACACCTGAGTTAATGTTACTTAGCGGATGTTAGCAGACTAACATAAGGCTAAACTAAGATAGTGAACATGTTAAACATTCCACCTGACAAAGCACTGTCCTCTTAGTAGTGGCAGTGGACTGTGTAAATGTGGATGCCACGCTTATATTCCCAGTGGACATAATGAAGCCAGACAATAAACATGTGCTGCTATCATGGTTTTTGAACAGTCTGGTTGTTTTGTGTCTCCATAGGTGCCATTCCCAGTTCTTCAGGGGGAAGGGGTGGAATATCTCGGCCATGCTGATGAAGCCATCATTGCCATTTCTAACTACAGGCTCCACATCAAGTTCAAGGACTCTGTGATCAACGTGAGTGCAAGCTGCAGACAGTGAACACACAGAAGGAGAGTTTCACTTCAGTTGACACGATCTCTGCTGCTGCCATGCCATGCCATTACAGAAGTGTAGTCTGGACGCACTAAGACCTTTTTTTCCCTTTTCCCCCATATACATTTTATAAACACATAATTGTGCTAACAAGGCCAATAAACCTACAAGTGTTTTACATGAGGTACCCGTAAAGTGGTTTTGGTAATATTCCAGCAGAGTTGGCATGAAGTTGTTTGTACCAGGATTGTACCGCAGCAGTGGCGGGCCCCTCTGATCTTCAGGCAGGGGAGGTTTAATGTGACATCTAGGCTCCGAAGGCCCAGCCCCCGCTGGCGCTATGTCCACCAGCTCACTCCTGCTGACGTCAGGCCTTGCTCAAAGACAAACAGGCCAATTGTTTGAATCCACTGGCAGTGAAATTCCAACTTCTTCCCAAATCCCTGTCATCTTTTCCAGAAGCCGAATGCTTCTGGAAAAGATGACAGGGATTTGGAGAGGAGGGGTGGGCGAGGGACAGGTCACCACGATGTTCAGGACGCCTCCTCACCTTCACTTACTTTGGCAGAGGAGAGTCAGCTGGTGACTTTTGAACTCTGTGCATTAACCTGACAGGTTGTCTCCTGCTGGACAGAGTCCTGCCTCGGCCCCAGCAGCACAGATGAACTCTGTATGGGCGCCAACAACCTCTCACCCACACCCCCCCTTCACAACTCCTCCTCCCCCTACTTCTGAGCTGTTTTCTTGCCCTTTGCCCCCACCCACGTTTGTCCTTCTCCCCATGATTTCCATTTGGCTCGTGTGCAGGAAGTAGCACACTCCATGATCCACTCAGTTATCTTTCATCTCTCATCCTCTTTGATGTTTTCTTTCCTGTTAACTCTTCATTTCCTTTTGTCTCCTGAATTTTTTGGTTTAATAGTTTTTCCATTTCCTCCTGTCTTGTGTCTTCCCTCCCTCCTTCTCTCTCTCTCGTTCTCTCTGTGTGCGCCATGGTGTCTGTCACTGTGTTTTAGACCTACCCAGGTGTGGACAATGAGATATCTGTGAGTACCATATGATAAAACACCACCCTCTGCCACAGTCTAGACAGCTTAAGTCAATCAGCTCTTCCTCACTTTAAACGATTACAGTGCTCTGGGAACAAATTGTAACTTACATTCACCTCAGTAGTAAAGCAGATTTATTGTGATTTCGGTGAAAGCAGCTTGCAGAATAATTGTGGTGCAGTGTGTTGGCTGACCTTGAGACTCAATAAAAAACAAAACAAGCATCATTTTTTTGTGCTATAAGGTGCCGTTTGTGCCAAAGTGCTGTTCTATAAAGGCTTGACCTAAAGTGAAGTGGTGTGGGTGATTTTGGTCATTCTCTGCAGCACCTTCGTTAACACCTAACTTAAGATAATTTAAGATAACTTAAAAACTTACAAAGCAGAGTAGATGGAATCCTTTGGACAAAGCGTCTTAATAGTTGTTGTTGTTTGGTCTAGTAACAGACACCTAGAGACAGAAGTTAAAACACTGCAGAGGCCGCCTTCTCCTGTGCAGTGAGGGTAAAGCTGTGCTATGTGTTTCAGTCTGTACCAGAGGGTGGTAACCTCTTTGCAGATGTACTGTCTGCTCTGTCAGTGGGCCGTCAGGCTGACCACACGTGCTCTCTGCCTCCCCCCACAGGTGCCTCTCAGGCTGATAGAGAGTGTGGAGAGCAGAGATATGTTCCAGCTGCACATCATCTGCAAAGACTCCAAGGTTGTCAGGTAAGGAGAGCAGCCTGCTCACATTAACCCTGCAGGCAGATTGACGCCGTTATCAAACATAGTAGTTCTGATCTGGCTGTGAGGAGGCAATTTATATCACACACTACCACGCTCAGCCACTAGTCAACATTTCTACTCTTACAGTAGTAATGACATGATGTTAGTGCTGTTCCAGCTCCTCCATCCTTTCCTCTACTACTGAATTACTTACTGGCATTGGTGATTATGGAGGTCACGCCTTGTGTCCTCAAGGTCCAGCAGTGTAACCCCTGCTTCTGTCAAGTTAGTTACAGGGTAGAAACACAGTACTGATGTTCATCTGTTACCGTAAGAGCACCGCTATGTCTGCCAGGCGTAGGTAGAGGGGGGTCATGTGTCTGGTCATGTGTCTGAGTGTGTCTGTGTGTGTGTGTGTGTGTCTGAGTGTGTGTTTCTGTGTGTGTGTGTGTGTGTGTCTGAGTGTGTGTTTCTGTGTGTGTGTGTGTGTGTGTGTGTGTCTGAGTGTGTGTTTCTGTGTGTGTGTGTGTGTGTGTGTGTCTGAGTGTGTGTTTCTGTGTGTGTGTGTGTGTGTGTGTGTGTGTGTGTGTGTGTGTGTGTCTGAGTGTGTGCGTCTGAGTGTGTGCGTGTGCGTCTGACTGAGTGTGTGTGTGTGTGTGTGTGTGTGTGTGTGTGTGTGCACCCATCAGCCTAATTTTTTTTGTTGTGCACATTTAAGCCTGTGTGCTGAGGGACCTCTTGCAGTTGTGGTTATTCACAATGTTTAAAAAACCCTGCTTTACTGACCGTTTTATGCCGTCATTGACTGCTGACTCCTCTAAACTGGCCTGTCGGGGCCACGAGCCATCAACAACTGCTTTAGTTTGACTTCACAGAGCAAAAGGTATTACCGGCAATTGGCTAGGCTAAAAACAAGCCGTACCTGGTCTGTTGCAGGCCCCATTCTGGCCTTTGGTATGGCTCAAAAACTGACATCCATACAATAGTTTGGCCCTGTTTTGAATCCGGAGCATCTGCAGATCAATTCCATACCCGACATGTTATGACCCACAAAAGTTGGGCATGAAACGATGTGAAGTTCAACAGACTGACCTGCCAAGTTAACAGCAAAACAGCTTAAAACACAAAAAGCTCACGGCTTCCAACTCTGAAGACGGGTCACAGATAGTCAGCATTGTTTCATCCTTAAGCTTGTACCGGGTATAAGAAGAGTTACTTTAAGAAAGCAGTCCAATAAAATACACACACACACCCCACAGTCATGTTCCGTAGTTGCTGTGAGGACATTTCCATCAGACTGTTTTTGCTTCCAATAACGGCTCAATCTGCTGCTTTGCTCTTCCTTCGGCATCTTATTACCAGAGCTAGCATTAGCCACATAGCAATGGTTTTCAGTGGGCAGGACATCAGCCTGTTGAGACGTCTCTCAAGCCTGTGAGAAAGTTCACATGTTCAACACATCTCTGCATGTGACATCACAAGCGGCCAAATCTAAACGTGGTGTTTTAACACATTCGCTGAAAGATGGAGCAGGAGAAACAGTGTGAGGGTCTCTAGACACACCGGGGACACATGTTGAAATGTGCCCCCATGGCCTGCTTTTATTCCACAGCAGACTGAAATTATCGTTTGTTCGTGGACAGTCTGCCAGGTCCAAAACCAGTGGAGCCTTCAGACTGTCAGAAGCAGGTGTGCCAGCGGCGTGTTGGTTCCTCAGCATTAAGCAGACACATTATTACGCCTGTTTAAAAGCTGAAAGTCACTGAACATCTGAAGAAAATAGGTTTTCTGGTGTTTCTCCCAGTTCCTGTGCCCGAAGCTGTAATGAGATATTTTGTTGTTGGATCTCAGCACCTTTTTAATTGTCTCTGGCTTGTCAACAGATGCCACTTTGCAACGTTCAAGCAGTGCCAGGAGTGGGTCAAGCGTCTGAACCGGGCCATAGCTCACCCGTCCCGGCTGGAGGACCTGTTCGCCCTGGCCTATCATGCCTGGTGTCTGGGAGGCAGCGCTGATGATGAAGACCAGCACGTTCATCTGTGCCGCCCAGGTCCACCCACACAATAATCAAGACTGAACTTTACACAGAAGTTTGAGAACAATGAAACCTCTGGGATCTGATGTTTTGTTAAAATAATCTCCTCCCTCTGTTCTTGGTGTGTGCAGGTGATCACGTGCGTCAGAGAATGGAAATGGAGGTCAAGAGGATGGGCTTCGACACACAGAACGTCTGGAGAGTGTCTGACATAAACTGCAACTACAAGTATGTCACAGATACTTCACTATAAATAGTATGACACCTCTGTAGCAGCAGAGAGCTGCACAGCAGTGTGGCTCCAGAGAGCCACCATGGTCGTCTGGAGAGTGAATGGTGAGCGGTGGTGTTTCACAGAGCTTTTTGAGAGCTGGGACAGAGAGTAGGGCCGTAATCAGGCAGGACTAGAGACACTGTGACCACAGTGTCGCCAAACTGAGCTGATTGTGTGACCAACAGCTTGACCGTGTGTTGGCATGTTTCAGGACTGTGTGTCAGAACTCCAAACTTGCCATGGCCTATGTGTCATGAGTTTAACTTTTCTTCAGTGTAAAAGTAATCCAGTTATGAACATCTATGTGTATAGTGCTAACGGGGCTCTAGTCGTACTGACTGACAGCATCATACTGCCTGCCAACATTATGGGTAATGTACAGTGATGATCCCTCATATTGCAGAAGGAGAGAGAATAACAGTAGTGAGTGATTAAATCCATTAATATTAAGTTTATTCACCTGGACAGAGGGCGAGTCTTAAATACTGAAACAATTGAGGGAGAAGGACACTGAATTGCAGTGGACTTTTCCTTTAAATGCCTTCGACAACACAGGTCAGCGTGTACACCTGCTCACCATCGTCTCATCTGACCTCTCAGGCCAACAGTATTCTCTCCAAGTCCAGACACCATCTCTCTCTCACACACACTCACAAATAAGATTGTTGCCCTCAGTCAAGCAGAAAAACTACAGTATACCGTGTGTGTGTGTGTGTGTGTGTGTGTATCTATGTATCAGACACTTCTGTCTCTCCTTTGCTGTCTGAGCAAATAAATGCTGCAAAAAAAGGTCAGTCTGCTCGGAGGGCCCAAGAGAGCACATCCTGCTGAGGGAGACAGACACACAGGACAACTGGCTAATTAAACAAGCCGCAGCCTGCTGAGGCCCATGACTCAGCACACTATTTCATTTTCCCTCTCTCACACTCTCTCACACACACACAGCCTGTCTCTGCCTCCCTCTCCTTAGACAGGTGGATAGAAATTGAAAAAAGTATCATGGGAGAGGAGGAGGAGGAGACCAGAGACAGATGAAGTCAGGCAGTAGATCTCTGTGATTTGTTCTCTGCTGAGCATTTGTGCATGTGAAAGACTGTTGTCTGCTGCAGCTCAAAGAACTTTTTCGTCTTGGTGTCATTGTGCGAGCAACAAAAGTCTTTCAGTGAACAAACCAGTTATCTTAAGTGAGTCAGTACCCTCTGTAAAAATACTGTGTCCGTGCCCACAGGCTGTGCTCCAGCTACCCACAGAAGCTTCTGGTTCCAATATGGATCACTGACAAGGAGCTTGAGAGTGTGGCCTCCTTCAGGTCCTGGAAGAGGATCCCTGTGGTGGTCTACAGGTGGTTATACAGAAACGCTGTTTCACATGTTTTCCCCAATTCGCACAAGGCCATTCAGACCTGCATGTCTATTCACTGACTCTATATAACGTTGAATTCCAGGCACCAGAAGAACGGGGCAGTGATCGCCCGTTGCAGCCAGCCTGAGATCAGCTGGTGGGGCTGGAGGAACACAGATGATGAGTACCTGGTGACATCCATCGCCAAGGCCTGTCAGATGGGTACCAAGGGGCCCTGTGGAGCGCCAGCCTGCCGACAGCGCGGGGAAGCTCCCGACTCCTGCGATAGTGATTTTGGTAAAGAAGTTGTCTGATTTCTGTAAACAGGTTCATACATGAGCTGCCCTTGTGACTTAGAGAAAAGAAAACAACTTAATATTTAACATTACTGCCAGTCTATTTTGAAGCAATCACGGCTGCATACATTGGGCTTGTTCTGCAAACACATCGTCAACAATTTATAATGAATTATTCACATTTATGCCCTTATTATTGAAATGTTTACATGCTCCCCTTTTAAAATGTAGTACATGTGTGTGTGGAACAACTGCCAGTGCAGCATCCACAGAACTATTTGCATCTTTTTAAAAAATATTGGTTGTTTTTCAAAGCTGATGCCAATACGTGAGATTATCAGTACATTTCCAGACATGATGTGTACGTCTGAAAGGATCTCTGACGGCAGTAGTGGGTGCAGGCTCACTGTGCACTGACAGTGCAGAGAGCAGTGGTTCAGATGCAGCCTCAGAGTAATTACTTGTCTTTCGTAGCCACTGTTGAAAGCAGGTCTCTTGACTTGTGATCGTTACCAATAGCAGTACCGTTGTTGTCATCAGGAGGTGATATTGATTTTTAGCAGGTTACAAATCGAGTCTGTTTCTGTTAATCATGTCCCTGCTACCTCTCTGATTCCCTCCGTCTCCTTCCACTCTTTCTCTCTCTTCGTCTCCCCAGCGGTTCAATACTCACTCACTCACTCCACTCATACAAGCCTACTGGAAATTTCTTGGACCCAGTAATGGTGTTTGCTATGAGCTTTTATGACTGAAATGTCATCTATTGGCCCAGTGATGAAATTCAACTTGGTTGCTAAGAGTTGCATGTTGGGCAATTTGAGTAATTAGTGTAATGAGCTAATTAATTGCCCAAAGCTGGAAGTGGCTATAATTTTGCCTCTAGTTAAAGCTGTGGTTGGCAGAAATGTGAAAAAGGCAAAAAACAAACCAGAAATTGAAAAATTCATCTGTGGTTCAGCAGCAGTCCCCTCTGTCCCGAGCCCCTCCCTCCAGGTGTGCACAGGTATACGCAGCGCCTCAGACTCACAGGAACATGCCTTAGTCATCCCCGCCGTGGCTGTGATCCCAGTGCACTTAAACTGTCAGCTCTGTGAGAATTACTGTCCTGCTTTCTTTGTAAAGCCCTTTGACATGGTATACTGTAATTCAAGGATGTGATGTTAGCTAGCTACATAAACATGAACTGGAACATTCAACATGGCCTCTCATTCCCTGCTGTCATGGTAAATGTACGTACGACTCTGTCTGGTAATACCTCCATGACACAACGAACTGCAGCACATGAAGATATTACAGGATGATAAAGTTGGCTCCTTCATTACAAAGTCATCTCAGTGTTATCTCTGAAACGCTTCCTTGATATCGCCTCTCTTTCAGACTTTCAGTCCTCTTCCTGTTTTGGGTTGCTTTGCAGTGTAGACAGTTGTTGACGAGGAAAGAACAGCAGCTTTGCCAGCAGGATTTTCCTCCATTGAATCAAGTCACCTGCACCTGAAGCCAATAGGAGCACACTCCCTCTGAGAGGATCTGTGATTGGCCAAAGTCTCCTCTCTGGGCTAGATTTTCTAAAGCCTGAAGACAGAGCCAAGAGGAGGTCTAGAAGAGTAGTTGTCTTTCAGACCACTTGAATTATAATATGCTGAAAGATTATCATCAAGTATTTGCCCAGTGACACCCAAAATAACCTGCCTGCCCCCGCTTTATCTCAGAAAGGTTATCAAGAGTCTTAGTCCATGTTTGTGATGTCTACAAGTTCATCTGTTACCATGGTGCAGTCATGCAACCTGTTCTTACTATTGTCATTAGCATAAACCATGTGAGTATTAGGAAGAAATCAGGAAGCATAGTCAATGTAGAAAGGTGGTCCTAGAGTTCATGTTTGGATGTTCAGAAATGAATCTCTTGCCATAACTAAGTCATGCAACCTTTCCTCGTTAGCATAATATGGACCATGTCCATTTAAAAGAGACACGGGTTGGATATTATTTATTTCATTTTTTCATTTTGCTATTTATCTCGAATCCTGAAAGTTTCACAACATTTAAGTGCCACGACCAATCAGAGGGCATCTTAGTGCACATTCACGTCCACATCAAGGAACACTGGGAGAGGTGGGAAGAAGGGGAGCTCGACATTGTCAAATAAGCCTGGTTGTAGGGTGGTCACATCACGCGCTAAGCAATTAGTATTTAAAGGGACCACTGTGTATTAAGTGGAGGAGGATCCAGAGCACCCTGAGTGTCTGATCGAGGTGGTTCAGTGCAGCTCAGATGATGGGGAAGAAAGGGAGGAACAATAAAAACCGTCTGTCCGTCTTCTCCCCTTTACCTCCAGACTCCTCTCTGACGGGCGGCTCTGGCTGCGATGACAACACTGTGCCACAGAAGCTGCTCATTCTGGATGCTCGCTCATACACCGCTGCAGTGGCCAACCGGGCCAAGGGCGGAGGCTGCGAATGTGAAGGTTAGCACGACCAAACGTTTGAATGGTCTTAAGCAATTCAGAGAATTTAGCATTTTGTAAGATATGACATCAAATGCTTTTGTCAACATTTATTTATCCCATTTCTTTTTTCACAGCACTTACAACACTTTGTCATCCATTGACACTCTCCGTCCTCTAGAGTGTGTGCTCACCTCCTGTGTGCGTCTCATTCTGCTCACTGATTCAAGCAGGCACAAGAAACTTAATGAGAAGGAACTCAAAATTGCACTAATCAGAATTATTTTTGTATTAACAAAGGATGAAATAACTTGTGTGAACTGTTACTCAAAGTGACATGCCCACAAAGATTTAGTAGCCATCCGTCAGCCTTATAGAGCCCTTTAGTCTTCTAGCTTATTGTCTTTGTTTCACAGTGTTTCCAGACGAGTACTGCAGGTCTCCAACATGCATTGCTGCATACGTACCTACATTCAATGTGAATGACCAATTTGATGTGTGATACTCATGATTACTGCTCCCACTGACTGCAGTCGCTTTTGTTGATGGTTGGCTGGTAAAGTAGCAGCAACGAATATTTTCAATGTAATATATTTTCTCAATGAATCGATTATTAGTATGGTCTGTAAAATGTCCCACTAAAACCTAAAGATATTAAATTTACAACGATATAAAACAGAAAATGTGAAAACCGTCACATTTAGGAGCTGGAACAGACCATTTTTGCTTGAAAATGGTTATTTAGTAAGTTTTCCGTCATTTGAGTAATTGATTGATCGACTAATTGTATCAGCTCTATGGTAAAGAATTCATCTGAAGATGTAAATGCTGAAATGCTGACGTTACTGAATGTTCCAAGCTATCGTTGTTTACACCGTACGACCTTCATCGTTTCTCTTTGTGTGTGTGTGTGTGTGTGTGTGTAGAGTACTATCCTAACTGCGAGGTGATGTTCATGGGAATGGCCAACATCCACGCCATCCGGAACAGTTTCCAGGCTCTGAGGACCGTCTGCAGTCAGATCCCGGATCCAGGAAAGTAAGTTGATCTGTTTGACCTTTCTCTCTGAGCTGCCGCCTCCCTCCCTCCCTTCCTCCCTCCCCCCTGTTTAACTGGCTTCACCTCACAGTAAGGCAACACCACACGGAGATGGGAGCGCTGCCACGGTCCAGTCCTGCTCCTGCTGGGCCGGCCAGCTGTCCGTCTGTACACGCCGACAGCGGATATGTGTGTTATGTGTTCCCGTTTGTTACAGGTTTACATCTGTGTGTTCTTACCAGCTGTTTGTGTGTCACCGGTGCGTTTGCATCTGTGGCTGTGTGTGTACGACATGTGTGTTTGTATGTCCAGTATAAAGGTTAACCCAGCTGCCATGACGTCACACCACCTATTTTAAGGCTTGTTGTTATTCTAATGGAGGCGGGTAACGAAGCAGGGAGGCCCTCGGAGATCTAGGTCAGAGGGCTCCTCCTTCTTACCCCATCAGCCCAATAACGCTGACAAAATTAACCCTGAGTAACCAAAGCTGTTGTATGTGTACACTACTCCACCGCCCCCATCACTTCATCAGCTGGGACAGGTTCTGTATAGGCTTGTACTTATCTAATCGGTGTGCTCTGGTGTTTCCAGCTGGCTTTCAGCACTTGAGAGCACCCGTTGGCTGCAGCACCTGTCTGTCATGCTGAAAGCAGCCACTCTAGTGTGTTCAGCAGTGGAGAGGGAAGGCCGTCCTGTCCTGGTGCACTGTTCGGACGGGTGGGACCGCACACCACAGATTGTAGCCCTCGCCAAGGTCCTTCTAGACCCCTACTACAGGACATTAGAGGTGAGAACCTCTGCGGTTTGGCCACACAATGTCAAATAATAATAATGGAGGCTCCAGGTTTTGACAAGGCCGAGAAAGAAAGAACGTGTTGAATAAAATAGATGATATCTCTGGTTCTACTGGAATATACTTACCGTCAGTACTGACTACCGTGTCGTCCGCAGGGTTTCCAGGTGCTTGTAGAGACCGAGTGGCTGGACTACGGTCACAAGTTTGGGGACCGCTGTGGCCACCAGGAGAACGCTGACGATGTGAGCGAGCAGTGTCCAGTCTTCCTGCAGTGGCTGGACTGTGTTCACCAGCTGCTCAAACAGTTCCCCTGCCTGTTTGAGTTCAACGAGGCCTTCTTGGTGGGTGGTCATACGGCACTCTGCGCTCCTCTCTGCCTCTCTAACGAGGACTGTATACACCAATAAGCCTCAATCATCAGAGGCACTTTGCTGGACACCACATGCAGCCTGCTTTAAAGGGAGAACACGCATGTTAAATAATTACCTGTTGTTATATTCTGGACTTTTTGCACACTGTTGTAATTATGAACCTTGTGTCATCGCCATGTTGCAGCCAGTCAGAATTGAGAACCAACATTATTTTTATAACCAAAGATCATCTTGTTGTCACATGGTAGTTTCAGATGAGCTGTTATGTTGAACAGGCAGAGTGCCATCAAACCATAAAGAATGTGAATCATTACCACTGTGTCCAGGTCAAGTTGGTGCAGCATACGTACTCGTGTCTTTACGGCACCTTCCTGTGTAACAACGCTCGTGAGAGGGAGGCGAGGAACATCTACAAACGCTCCTGCTCCGTGTGGTCCCTGCTTCGCAGCGGAAACAAGAACTTCCAGAACTTCCTCTACATCCCCAGTCATGATATGGTACCCACCCCACGGCTTTCTACACCGTTACTACGCTGTTCCTATGACACTGTATTGAACTAGAAAAAGCATGAATAATAGTAAGAAACCTTTCAGTTACTGAGGAGAAGGTGACCTGCTGCGATGACCAGATACTAGATCTATAGTCTTATGTCTCACTGACCAGAGTTAGTGGCTTCATTAATACATAATATGACAGCATTTTCACTTTCGTCCTCAAAGTGTCTCTTTCTTCATAAGCTTGACCTCAAGATTGAACCTGTGCCACCAAGACATTGCCGTAATATGGCTCCCTCGGCAGCGGTAGAATAGCACTAACGGGTATTGTGTGTCGTCATTAGTGTATATTGACCTTCTGAGATTGTCCTCATCATCTGTTTGTCTGCCAGGTGCTGCAGCCAGTCTGCCACACACGGGCATTACAGCTGTGGACATCCGTCTACCTGCCCACCTCCTCCCCCTGCACCGCTGTGGACGACTCTATGGAGCTCTACCTCCCCCCAAGTGTTACAGGAGACGAACTCACCTCCCGTTCCCTGGACAGGTGTGTTTGTTCGGCACAAATGTGATCTGTTACTCGGTATCTGTACTCGCCGTTCTTGTCTGTCTCTGAACAGAGATTTCCTTCAGTTTAAAATTCAGGCATTCTAGATAGTCTACTGCCCTCTAGTGTCCCAATTGTGTCATTGTTGTTTCTGCACATGTGGTAGAAAATAAATCTTTTCTCATTTCCAGACTTCCCAAGACCCGCTCCATGGACAATCTGCTGACCGCTTTTGAGAACGGGGTGCCCCTGACGCGTACGTCCAGTGACCCCAATCTCAATAAGCACTGCCAGGAGGGTCGCTCTGCCCCAGAGCCCTCACCTGCCACAGAGGAAACCTCTGCAGACGTCTGTGACGAGGCCTTACCTGACACTGGACGGGACAGCGGCGAGGGCCAACCTCTACATCAGAGTCTTGCCAAGACCCCAGAGGATGGCCCGGGTACCGAGAGCTGTGAAGACGCACTGGAGGAGCCCTGTCTCACCACACAGCCCCTGCCCTCTCCGCCCCTGCCCCCTGTCCCTCTCAGTAAGGACGTCACACTCGCCCACACTCCCTTCCCCGCTCCCGTCCTCCAACAGGCCTTGCCTCAGATCACTAACCCTCCACTCCCACCTCCTCCGCCGGAGGCTGAGAGCCCTTGTCGGACTGCTGAGAGCCCCACGTCACCCACTCATAAATCAGAGCCGTGCTTACCCCTCCCCTGTAACGGCACGCAGGCTGCTGCCACGACACCCATCTCGCTGCTTAACGGCCACACCGATGGCCCAGCAAATGGCCTCCCAGAATCTGCAGACCTGCTGGCTCTGAAGCAGCTAACACCACTCCTTCCCATGGAGGACTCCACCGAGACTCTCACAGGTGAGGCAGAGCCTCCCCCCGCCCCGCCTCCCACAGAGAGCCAGGGTCTCACCCAGAATCCTTGTAATGACGAGGAAGCACCTGAGTCACAGCCCCAGGTTCAACCCCAGAAGGAGAAGGAGGACACAAGGACAGATGTAGTGAAAGGAAGAGAGCGTGTGTTAACAGTAGCAGCAGCTCCTGCAGACTGCACCCAGGTAGCAGCCCGCCACCTGATCACCCAGAGCCAGCTCTCAGACCTGTCCCTGCTGGGCTCCCACTGGGAGAGCGTCCAGGGTCTGGTCCAGTCCGCCTGCCACAGTGCCAGTCACTCTGCCGTCGGCCGGGCCTTGCAGCCCAACATTTACCAGAGCCGTCGGCTTGCCAGTAAACTGCTCCGCTCCCAGGGCTTCGCCATCGCCAATGGGTCCCAGTGCTGCCGCAGAGAGGCTCTTTGTTGTCCCAGCAGCCCCCTGCAGCCAGGATGGCTGTCTGCTGCCAGGAGTGCAGGCTACACCGGCCTGTGTGGGCCCGCCGCCGCCGCCACCGCTGCCCTAAACAGCTACTCCCTGGCAGGCCATCAGCTTCTGCCGGTGTCATACTCCTCCCCCTCTGCTTCCAGCTCCCCTCCCCCATCCCAGGCCCCAGCTTACCTTGACGACGACGGGCTGCCGGTGCCCATGGACGCCGTGCAGCAGAGGCTGCGGCAGATTGAAGCAGGCTACAAGCAGGAGGTGGAGGTGCTGAGGCAGCAGGTGCGACAGCTGCAGATGAGGCTGGAGAGCAAACAGTACGGCACCCCTCCCTCAGAGCCAGACATCGACTACGAGGATGACATTGTGAGTAGTGATGACGTTGGTGCTAGACAGTCCGCTGCTACAAGCTGTCCTCTGTCTGCAGTGCTTGTAAATATTTACTTTTGATTATCCTCAGGAAGTGTTCTCTCCTGTCTCACTCCTGTCTGTCTTCTGACCTTGCCTTTTCCTCTCTGTTTTCAGACGTGTCTGCGTGAGTCAGACACCAGTAACGAGGAGGACTCTGTGTCCACCCACAGTGAGGACCGTCTGTCTGAGGGCAGCTGGGACCGCGTGGAGCGCAGGGACACAGAGGTGCTTCATCATCTAATATAACCTCTAGCTTCATTACCTTCCTTCCTCACCTTCACCTGAGTGGTTAGGAGCACCGCTAATTACAGCCCTGTGTGTGTGTGTGTGTGTGTGTGTGTGTGTGTGTGTGTGTGTAGGTCACGAGGTGGGTGCCCGACCACATGGCCTCCCACTGTTTCAGCTGTGACTGTGAGTTCTGGATAGCCAAGAGACGTCATCACTGCAGGTGGGGCCTCACCGTGGTTTTCTTACATTAATAAACACGAGAAGACACAAAAATGAAAAGGTAGAAGAGAAACACCTTTCAGATAGGACTCTCACTTTAGGATAGGACTCTCCGTCCTACTATTGCTAATGTTTCATGGCAGAGCAGTTTAGTTTTAGCTAGTCTCTTCCACACAGCTGAGGCACAGTGAGCCATTCACTAGTTACAGATGTTTGATCAGCAGTGATGGGAGTGCTGAGGTGTTTTGGGATATGACTTCCCAGCATTAGTCCAAAAAAGAACATGTTGAGGGCTGGAATTATTGATTATTTTCACTATCAATCAATTGGGTGTTTCTTCTATTTATTAATGAGTACTTAATAAAATGGAGGTGACAGTACCAGTACCCAAAACCATGGCTTACATGTCTTCTTCATTATTATTATCCACTGTTGTTGCTGTGGTCTTACAGTTAAATGGGAGGATGCGTGCCACTGTCTTGTCTCTATGCAGAATATAAGGCTGCAGCCAGCTACACTGGACAGATCTACTGAACATTTATTCAGAGAGCTCACTGCTTCCTGTTCCTGGCAGTCTTTTGTTGCAGCACAAATCTGCCAAAGTTGCAGCCTGCGATTCAAAGACACACTTTGCTTTGTAATTTCAAAGTAATAAAGCAGGCTTTGGTCTCAGCCCATGGTTTCAGAGTGAAAGGCTGTCGCTTAGCCAGAAAATCATTTAAAAGCTGAAAAGCTGAGACGGTTGTCCCAAACTGGAAAGAAATTCACCTCAGCAGACAGAGCAGCGCTATGAAAATACACAGGCTGGGAACCGTTAGATACTAATGGATGAGATCGATTCGAAGCCTATGTGGGAGATTTTCAGTGTTAAAGTGTGCAACAGAATAATGAAGCTGTTCTACTCCCACACTTTTTGTTCTGCAGTCCCACTTGTTTGGTCCAGGCTGCTGATTAGAATACAGATCACAGAGGTGTTATGTGACGAGGGATCCTAACTTCCTGTGTGCGCTCCGTCCTCAGGAACTGTGGCAATGTGTTCTGTAAAGACTGTTGTCATCTGAAGCTGCCCATCCCAGACCAGCAGCTGTACGACCCGGTGTTGGTCTGCAACACCTGCCACGACCTGCTCCTGGAGTCCCGCACCCGCGAGATCCGCAGCCAGCAGCTCAAGAAGGCCATCGCCACAGCCTCCAGCTGAGAGAAGCGTCGCGAAGCTTGGCCCGCCTCGGCTCTGTCCTGCTCGTTTTGGACCGAGGAGCCGAGCGCCCCGTTGAAACCCCACCCTGCTGTGGTTTTGGCTGCGGAGGGGGAAGATGAGGAGGAATTGTTACTCTTTGGGAGGCTCGGTTTTGGAGACGGAGGTGCACTGTGAGAAGAGGAAAGGGAAAGTCTGAGAAACAAACCCCTTCTGTTCAAAGACATTTTCAGCCTGGAGCGCCGCGGCCTCCGCGTGGCTCGGTCCTCTAGCGGTGCCCTGTCCGAGGCACATCTCCAACCTGTCCACCCCAGCAGAGTCACCCACTGTTAGCACCAAAACACCTACACCCTCCTTAGAGACACCGTCTCGCACTTCAGAGGACAATCGCTCACCCTTCCACGTGTCGGGGACTCCAAAGCCTTTACCTGTACTACTGGAGGCTTTCAACTTTAAAAGAAAAGAATTGCTGCTACAGTATTTAAAAGTCTAATTTTGTATTCTTATTTTGTGCACTACTAGCTGTTGTGTATTTGAGGGAATTTGAGACCAAACTTGAGCAAAAGGGAGAAATCTGCTGTTTACTTTGTCATTGCATCTTTTTCTTGGAGCCTGAATGTAAAATGTAATGGGTAACTGGATCGACTTTATGTTCGTGTGCATTTGGTGGGTCGTATACGTGTTCATCGCTGCAATGTGTTTATCAAAAATGTGTACATGCACAGTCGACGTGGTTCTGTCTTTTCTCCAGTGCAGACGCTCCGAGGACGTGTGCGGACAGGTCGACGCAATGACGCGTCTGTTTGTGTAAAAGAGGAAGAGGCCACAGGGACGCTGGGAGACTGCAGGGTTTCATCACGTCGTCCTCTGATGTGAGAAAATGTGAAGGTGTTCTGTGACACGACGGGGGGGGGGGTTCCTAAAGGTTTTGTCTGCTGAGATGTCTGTGAATGACTTGATGTCCGTCTGAGCGATGACTCGGATTGTTCACTGGCGGTAAAGACTGAAGAAAGTGCTCGAAGTTTTCTTGTTCTGTTCGGGGGAGTTTGGCCACAGTCCCCTCTGAAAAAATGTGTTTGTGTCTACCGGTCGCTCCTCCAGACAATAGTGCCATATTTTGTTTTGTCTGTTTTTAAAGCCTTTTTCTTTCTTCCGGACGGCAGCAGGTTTGGAACTGGCCGCATCTCTGTATGTTTTAATGGTACAGATAGTTAGCTGCTTAATAACACTGAGACAGGTCAAGGTTAACAGTCGGCTCAGTTTGATAACCAGGCTAACGTTTCAATGGATGATCGGATGTCACTGAATTAGCTAACCTGAGTGGTTATCCATTGTCTAATATTTGGGGTTTTTCACAGTGTTCATGAAGTCAAAATCGTTAAGAGGAGCTCAGAAATGTAACATACATAGTTATCTGAACCGTAGTGGTGGCTAAAACCTGTCACTTAATGAATAATTGTTGTAAAGAAATGCACTGTAAAAGTTAAATCCCATGGGTTAAAATAAAAGATTATATCATGGGTCTGTCTCCAAGCTTGTTTATTTGCACGCAGGTGTGGCAGCTCAAGTCAAGCCAGCTGATGGAAACTTCTGGTGCATGATGGTCGGAGAAGCAGATTAAAGCACAAGCCTTAAACTGCCTCACATGTCGGGACAAGAAGAAGAAGAAGAAGAAGAAGGAGCTTCCTGTCCAGGACCACAGCGGCAGAAAGGCAAACGGCTGGAGAAAACAAAACCAGGAGTCTGTTAAGGTGGTACACAGCTGATGACAGGATATTTAGATTGTTCTCCTTTAAACACGTTCGTGTTTCTACAGAACTTTCTGGAAACCAGAGGTTAGAAAACACCGTAGTTCACCAAGTACTCTGAAGTACTTTCACTGTTTCACTGTCTCGTTGTTACCACACTGTTGCCCATACAGTTGGAATTCAATACCCCCCCCCAATCTAGTTAAAGCCTGAATCCACAGTCTGCAAAGGGTCACTGTGGTTTAAGTTTCACTGTGATCTGTTTGGAAGAGTTTGATCAATAAAGTTGAGAAGATATAAACTTTATTTATCAATCACAATCATTTCATGAGAACTTTGTGGGCAACAGTGTGTTTCCTATTTGTCACAGGAAAATACTTCCACCCTACTTATTTGTAGGTTTTGAAAATAAGATGGTAAAACCCTAGAATGAGCATATAAAACATGATGAAGTGGTTAAAGTATATAATAATAACCCTGTGGTGTGTAATATCACCGTCAGTGGCTGTTCTGGATCTTGTTCTTGTCTTTACGTTGTTGTACTACTAGTCAACATAAAGACAATGTGTTCTCTTCTTCTGCTCTCCTGTGGTGTCGCCTCTCTTTCTCTCTCCACAGACCTTGTGTGTGAGCCTTAAACATCACAGTGAAGAATCAACAGGCACAACACACCTGGTCCAGTGGTCCTCCGGCACAGAAACACCAGCGCTGTCCTTCCATCTGTCCACCAGGTGGAGCTTTTCCATCAGGAGAAACACAAGGTAACAAGATCAGCACCTCCAGCAGATCACATCAGATCAGATCAGATCAGATCAGATCAGATCAGATCAGATCAGATCAGATCAGATCAGATCAGATATTTGCATCATTTCACAGTTGTGGGTATTTTCATCTCTCCTCTTTCTGAGCCATGAGGTACTCCTGGAGATACACTAGTTGACTTAGGAACGTCTCATCTCAGGGCATCGATGTGAAACTTACATGGTTGAACATGAAACATGATGTTTTTCCCATAATGTTTGCTTCCCTGTGTTTTTCCACCACACACACACACACACACACACACATCCATATAAAGCCAAGACATATCACCACACACACACACACACACACACACACACAGACCATCGTGCCAACTTCCCAAAAGTGTTCAGGAGGAGCAACGCAAGCTAATTTCTGTTTTTTTAGGAGGAACTTCTGCCACTGTACTCACTCAGCATGATCAATAATTCAAGCTGAAACCTATTCTAGGTTTCCCCCCCGCTGAATCAAAATAAAGGTGACAGCTCCAAACTTTTCTGTGGAAAAGTTGGAAGAGAGATGTTGAGTTTTTTGCAAAGCTTTGCACTGACTGGACAGCTTTTCTGGCCACAGTGAACTGGGCTGGAAAATAAAGTTCACCTGACCTCCTCTTTTAGATGTGCAGTTCTCAGGTGTGTGTGTGTGTGTGTGTGTGTGTGTGTGTGTGTGTGTGTGTGTGTGTGTGTGTGTGTGTGTACCATGTATTCCTCATGTTATGGGTTAAGTCCCTATAATCATTACATTTACTTAAAGGGGTAGGTTACGTCTCCTGGAAATAAATGTAAGTTAATGAAATGTCCTCTGAACTGATGGAAATGTG